>NC_091379.1:8809495-8859495 GCF_038502225.1 Cherax quadricarinatus
AAGCCAAGATCACAAGTTCTGCCTATTCGGCACGACATTATATATATATATATATATATATATATATATATATATATATATATATATATATATATATATATATATATATATATGTGTGTGTGTGTGTGTGTGTGTGTGTGTGTGTGTGTGTGTGTGTGTGTGTGTGTGTGTGTGTGTGTGTGTGTGTGTGTGTGTGTGTTCGTGTGTATGTATATATACAATGTGCTCACCAATTTGTACTCATTTGTGATTACAGGGGTCGATTCACAGCTTTTGGCCTCGCCTCTTCACTGATCGCTACTAGGTCCTCTCTCTCTCTGCTTCCTGAGCTTTGTCATACCTCTTCTTAAAACTATGTATGGTTCCTGCCTCCACTACTTCACTTGCTAGGCTATTCCACTTGCTGACAACTCTATGACTGAAGAAATACTTCCTAACGTCCCTGTGACTCGTCTGAGTCTTCAGCTTCCAGTTGTGACCCCTTGTCCCTGTGTCCCCTCTCTGGAACATCCTATCTCTGTCCACCTTGTCTATTCCCCGCAGTATCTTGTATGTCGTTATCATGTCTCCCCTGACCCTTCTGTCCTCCAGTGTCGTCAGTCCGATTTCCCTTAACCTTTCCTCGTACGACATTCCCCTGAGCTGTGGGACTAGCCTTGTTGCAAACCTTTGTACTTTCTCTAACTTCTTGACGTGCTTGACCAGGTGTGGGTTCCAGACTGGTGCTGCATACTCCAGTATGGTCCTAACATACACAGTGTACAGTGTCTTGAACGATTCCTTATTAAGGTATCGGAACGCTATTCTCAGGTTTGCCAGGCGCCCGTATGCTGCAGCGGTTATTTGGTTGATGTGTGCCTCTGGTGATGTGCTCGGTGTTATGGTCACCCCAAGGTCTTTCTCCCTGAGTGAGGTCTGTAGTCTTTGTCCACCTAGCCTATACTCTGTCTGCGGTCTTTGCGTGTGTGTGTGTGTGTGTGTGTGTGTGTGTGTGTGTGTGTCCAGGGCAGCTACCAACCCGCTTAGTGATGGAGATATTTTCAAAGCTGAAATCATCAGCCTAAACCCTTCTACCTGCTCTCTCTCTCTCTCTCTCTCTCTCTCTCTCTCTCTCTCTCTCTCTCTCTCTCTCTCTCTCTCTCTCTCTCTCTCTCTCTCTCTCTCTCTCTCTCTCTCTTACACAGGTTTTATAAGGTTAGGTTCCTAACTTCATTTACAAGCCAAGAGCTGTTATCTACATCAGCTCTCTTTCTCTCTCTCTCTCAACGTCTCCATGGATACCTGAGGAACATCTGGCAGACTTTACACTGATGCTCGGACAACACCAGTGACGAAGATGTTGATATAATACCTGTGTCGGGTGAGGTTCGTGTTTCCAGTTGGGATTGAGGGGAGTGACCAGGAAGTTGAAAATAGCCCCGTCAGTCACCACGAATGCAACAGATGTTTTATGTACCTGTTCCCGTCATGTACAGTCTACTGGGTTTTGAGGGAGAGAAGAAAACTACATTGAAAATCCACTCCCTTTCTCTCTCTCTCTCTCTCTCTCTCTCTCTCTCTCTCTCTCTCTATATCTATATCTATATATATCTATATATATATATCTATATATATATATATATATATATATATATATATATATATATATATATATATATATATATATATCAAGCAAACGTGTCGTGGGGGTTCGAAAGGAGATATGATGGTTGAAGACATGCACACTTTGTTGGATGGTAACACTATATATTGTCAGACTGTGGTAAGGGAGCCCAGCCTGCCTGTAGCTGCCTGGTAGGTCTAAGCGTGGACTGAGGAAGTTACAGAGGTACTCGCGCACACATGCACATCACGTGACGTCACACAAACAGTCACTAGGCCTAGTAAGGGATCGTCTATATAAAACATATGGATGGTACTATGATACTCAGATAAGCTATACAACGCATGTAAGGGGATCAGCAACTATTCTGACAAACGGGGGGGGGGGGAAATCATTAGCTCAAGTACTTTCACACTTATCAGTGCATCATCAGGAGCAATGCAATGTTGCAAGGGAGCAACTGAAGCAGGTGAAGTTTTCTCAGCTGCGGCCGGTGACACACCCGCACTGCCCTACTCTGAGGAAACTTCACCTGCTTCAGTTGCTGCCTTGCAACATTGCATACCTCCTGATAATGTATATATATGTAGCGACTACTATCTACAGGATGGAAATGAGGTGCACAATAGAGTAGTCATTAGCATCTACAGGATGAGGTGCACACTCGACTAACCACTGCCATCCATAAAATGGATGAGATAATCAGTCCCTCAGCCTCTCCAGGCTGAGGGACTGACCACCTCAAATACTGTTTCCCCAGGGTTGATGGACTGTTACACAAATAATCCGCACATAGAAGAGAGGAGCTTCGATGACGTTTCGGTCCGACTTGGACCATTTACAAAGTCACACTAACCAGAAGTGGAGCAGGACGGCTATATATAGGCAGGAAGAGGTAGTGGTGGTAGTAGTAGTAATAGTAGTAGTAGTAGTAGTAGTAGTAGTAGTAGTAGTAGTGGTAGTAGTAGTAGTAGTAGTAGTAGTAGTAGTAGTGGTAGTAGTGGGGAACTAAGGAGGAGGAGCCAGTCAAATATAAAGAAAGGGGAGCACTGCAAGGGAGCTAGGTGCCCATAGAGGGAGAGCAAGTGCACAGAGGTGAGGGGAAGGGTATTATGCCTTTTCTTGTTATTGATGGACTGATTACATCATCTTCATTTCACTACTATTACGTGTAGCTACACGTCTCTCACCTGTCGCCAGTATATAAGCGCCAAAATTCCTGTCAGTGCTTTAGATTCTTCAAGACTACGGTGCTGGTCACCAACTCCAAGGCTGAGGGACTGATTACCTCACCTTTGGTATATTGTTCTACAGTCTTCCAATAATGACCTTGAATTTGTATTGATAAAGCCACTGGATGGCGAAACGTCTACAATAAAGATACCCAGATGTTGCACATGTGTCTTAATTCCTGATCTGGTACTTGACGGAGGTATTAAATATATTGGTAAAGAGTGAGAAGACTCCCTGGACTTTGTATTTATTATCAAGTTGAAGCAATTACTGTGTCAAGATGATCATACTAGTGATAACACGCGCGCTGTACTTCACTTGTTGAGACGCTCGTGCAACACTTGACTATCTTTACTGTGACCTTCCGCCCACAAAGAATAATACAGTACTGCAGACTGTGGAAGACGTAAAGTAGTTTGAGGAGATCAGTCCCTCAGCTTTAAAGAATATCTCAGTTTTGTATACCTTTCTTTTTTTTTCAACAAGTCGGCCGTCTCCCACCGAGGCAGGGTGACCCAAAAAAGAAAGAAAATCCCCAAAAAGAAAATACTTTCATCATCATTCAACACTTTCACCACACTCGCACATTATCACTGTTTTTGCAGAGGTGCTCAGAATACAACAGTCTAGAAGCATACACATATAAAGATACACAACATATCCCTCCAAACTGCCAATATCCCAAACCCCTCCTTTAAAGTGCAGGCATTGTACTTCCCATTTCCAGGACTCAAGTCCGACTATATGAAAATAACCGGTTTCCCTGACTCCCTTCACTAAATATTACCCTGCTCACACTCCAACAGATCGTCAGGTCCCAAGTACCATTCGTCTACATTCACTCCTATCTGACACGCTCACGCACACTTGCTGGAAGTCCAAGCCCCTCGCCCACAAAACCTCCTTTACCCCCTCTCTCCAACCCTTCCGAGGACGACCCCTACCCCGCCTTCCTTCCCCTACAGATTTAAATGCTCTCCATGTCATTCTACTTTGATCCATTCTCTCTAAATGACCAAACCACCTCAACAACCCATCTTCTGCCCTCTGAATAATACTTTTATTAACTCCACACCTTCTAATTTCCACACTCCGAATTTTCTGCATAATATTTACACCACACATTGCCCTTAGACAGGACATCTCCACTGCCTCCAACTGTCTCCTCGCTACTGCATTTACCACCCAAGCTTCACATCCATATAAGAGTGTTGGTACTACTATACTTTCATACATTCCCTTCTTTGCCTCCATAGATAACGTTTTTTGACTCCACATATACCTCAACGCACCACTCACCTTTTTTCCCTCATCAATTCTATGATTAACCTCATCCTTCATAAATCCATCCGCCGACACGTCAACTCCCAAGTATCTGAAAACATTCACTTCTTCCATACTCCTCCTCCCCAATTTGATATCCAATTTTTCTTTAAATCATTTGATACCTTCATCACCCTACTCTTTTCTATGTTCACTTTCAACTTTCTACCTTTACACACGTTCCCAAACTCATCCACTAACCTTTGCAATTTTTCTTTAGAATCTCCCATAAGCACAGTATCATCAGCAAAAAGTAACTGTGTCAATTCCCATTTTGAATTTGATTCCCCATAATTTAATCCCACCCCTCTCCCGAGGGGTGGGACATTGGTGACATTACACATCCCTGTCTAAGACCGGGAAGTAGTCTCCTTCTCTTCTACACACCCTAACCTGAGCCTCACTATCCTCATAAAAACTCTTTACAGCATTTAGTAACTTACCACCTATTCCATATACTTGCAACATCTGCCACATTGCTCCCCTATCCACTCTATCATATGCCTGTTCTAAATCCATAAATGCAATAAAAACTTCCCTACCTTTATCTAAATACTGTTCACATATATATGTTTCAATGTAAACACTTGATCTACACATCCCCTACGCACTCTGAAGCCTCCCTGCTCATCTGCAATCCTACATTCTGTCTTACCTCTAATTCTTTCAATTATAACCCTACCGTACACTTTCCCTGGTCTCTTCTGTCTCCTTTCCCTTCATATAAAGCAGTGGTTTCCAAACTGGGGGTAAATTACCCCCTGGGGTAATTTAACCATTTTTGGGGGGTAATGGAGGGGTGACAGAAAAAAATTTATGAATTCTGAAAATCAAGAAAACAATGCGGTACCCGGTATGAGGATTATTGTTAACTTTGTCTTAGTATATTATAAGTAAGTAATAAAGTTAAACCAAATAACAATAAACATCAAAAACTAATATACAGTATTAGAAAAGAAGAAATATATAGCTAAGTGTGTGGAAACCCAAAAGTATTTTGACAAGTATGCTTAAGGACAAAAGTCACTCAGTAGCCCAGATCGACCTGTCCAGTACGCGTCACTCACTTCCTGAGGCTGCCTCTATTTCACACTGTCAGTTTATCTGTGAGCATCAGCCGAGGTAGACATAAGCTGGTATGTATGTGTACTGCCCTGTGCAGTATATAGTTAGTATTTACCCACTGTTACTGTGAATTTGTAGCTATTATAAATTTTATATATAATGTATGCGTGGTTCTTACGTTTTCAATGGTTTTGCTAGGATTAGCAGAGTATGCGAGGCTGTATATGTTCACGTTTAGCCATATATATCAATAATAACAGCATTTTGTGAAAGGGGTAACATGCTTTATGTGGCATGTTAAATTGGGTAACAAGCTGAAAAAGTTTGGGAACCACTGATATAAAGGGACTATGCATGCTCTCCGCCAATCCCTAGGTACCTTCCCCTCTTTCATACATTTATTAAACAAAAGTACCAACCACTCCAACACTATATGCCCCCCTGCTTTTTGTAGTAGGTAGTAGGTTGGTAGACAGCAACCACCCAGGGAGGTACTACCGTCCTGCCAAGTGAGTGTAAAACGAAAGCCTGTAATTGTTTTACATGATGGTAGGATTGCTGGTGTCTTTTGTCTGTCTCATAAATATGCAAGATTACAGGTATGTCTTGCTACTTCTACTTACACTTAGGTCACACTACACATACATGTACTCGTTTATTTGTACACACTCATCTGAGTTTTCTTACTTTTCCTTTTATATCCGTGGGGAAGTGGAATAAGAATCTTTCCTCCGTAAGCCATGCGTGTGCGTGTTGTAAAAGTCAACTAAAATGCCGGGAACAATGGGCTAGTAACCCCTTTTCCTGTAAATATTACTAAAAAGAATAAGAAGAAAATTGTCAAAGTGGGAAGTCTGAATGTGCGTGGATGTTGTGCAGATGATAAGAAAGAGATGATTGTGGATGTTATGAATGAGAAGAAGCTGGATGTCCTGGCTTTAAGTGAAACAAAGCTGAAGGGGGTGGGAGAGTTTCAGTGGAGAGGAATAAATGGTATTAGGTCAGGGGTTTCAAATAGAGTTAGAGCTAAAGAAGGAGTAGCAATAATGTTGAAGGATAAGCTATGGCAGGAAAAGAGGGACTATAAATGTATTAATTCAAGGATTATGTGGAGTAAAATAAAGACTGGATGTGAAAAGTGGGTTATAGTAAGCATATATGCACCTGGAGAAGAGAGAAGTGTAGAGGAGAGAGAGAGACTTTGGGAAATGTTGAGTGAATGCGTGGGGAGTTTTGAATCAAGTGTGAGAGTAATGGTGGTTGGGGATTTCAATGCTAAAGTGGGTAAAAATGTTATGGAGGGAGTAGTAGGTAAATTTGGGGTGCCAGGGGTAAATGTAAATGGGGAGCATTTAATTGAGCTATGTGTAGAAAGAGATTTGGTAATAAGTAATACATATTTTATGAAAAAGAGGATAAATAAATATGCAAGGTATGATGTAGCACGTAATGAAAGTAGTTTATTAGATTATGTATTGGTGGATAAAAGGTTGATGGGTAGGCTCCAGGATGTACATGTTTATAGAGGGGCAACTGATATATCGGATCATTATTTACTTGTAGCTACAGTTCGAGTAAGAGGTAGATGGGAAAAGAGGAAGGTGGCAACAACAAGTAAGAGGGAGGTGAAAGTGTATAAACTAAGGGAGGAGGAAGTTCGGGTGAGATATAAGTGACTATTGGCAGAAAGGTGGGCTAGTGCAAAGATGAGTAGTGGGGGGGGGGGTTGAAGAGGGTTGGAATAGTTTTAAAAATGCAGTATTAGAATGTGAGGCAGAAGTTTGTGGTTATAGGAGGGTGGGGGCAGGAGGAAAGAGGAGTGATTGGTGGAATGATGAAGTAAAGGGTGTGATAAAAGAGAAAAAGTTAGCTTATGAGAGGTTTTTACAAAGCAGAAGTGTTATAAGAAGAGCAGAGTATATAGAGAGTAAAAGAAAGGTGAAGAGAGTGGTGAGAGAGTGCAAAAGGAGAGCAGATGATAGAGTGGGAGAGGCACTGTCAAGAAATTTTAATGAAAATAAGAAAAAAATTTGGAGTGAGTTAAACAAGTTAAGAAAGCCAAGGGAAAGTATGGATTTGTCAGTTAAAAACAGAGTAGTGGAGTTAGTAGATGGGGAGATGGAGGTATTAGGTAGATGGCGAGAATATTTTGAGGAACTTTTAAATGTTGAGGAAGAAAGGGAGGCGGTAATTTCATGCACTGGCCAGGGAGGTATACCATCTTTTAGGAGTGAAGAAGAGTGCTTCAGAGTGTGTCAGGGAAGAATAGAGCCTGCTTCCTGGCAGTGAGAGCCCCTCATGCTGGGGACTTTCTGTTGGCTGTTCCCAATTCCAGCCTTGGCACACGCCTAGACCCACAGACCATCTGCATCGGTGTTGCCCTTCGACTTGCCGCCCCTATTCTCGCCGAACACAGTTGTATTTGTGGCAGTGAAGCAGCAGACCGATTCGGGTACCATGGTCTTGTGTGCCGTAAATCCGAGGGAAAGATTGCAAGACATGAGGAGGTTAATAACATTATCAAGAGGAGCCTCACAACAGCTGAATGCCCAGCAGTAAGGGGGCCACCCCAACTATGCAGATCTGATGGCACCCAGAAGCATCCAGATGGTATCACCCTTCAAGCCTGGACAGATGGGAAGCAGGTGGTGTGGGACTATACATGTGCTTCTACCTTGGCTGATACCTATCTCCAATACACCAGGGAGGAAGGAGGGGCAGCTGCCAGCTTCAGGGAGTCCCAAAAGTCTAGAAAATATGGAGAACTTGCCCATCATTATATGTTTGTTTCCATAGGCTCAGAGACCCTTGGCTCATGGGGAAAGAGTGCATCTAAATTCCTTAAGGAGCTGGGAAAAAGACTCATCAAGGTAACTAGGGATCCCAGGGCAGCTAGTTTTCTGTTCCAGCGGCTCAGTGCGGCTGTTCAAAGGGGTAATGCCTGCTGTATTTTGGGCACGCGCCCCAGCTCTGAGGAGCTGGATGAGATTTTCGCCTTATAATCGGTGATACACACGTAACAACATGTACCTTGTGTGCCACCTTTATATGAACAATGTATCTCTTAAATCTTCTGTACCATATTATGTAATAAAATATTCCTATTGGTAAAAAAAAAATATGAAAAAATGGGGTGGTAGGGGAAGTGGAATATTCAAACGGCTTCAGGAAGAAATCCAAATATTCTTCCTTGAAGCCTTTTTATCCACTTCTCCGAGGCTGTGGGTCCCACAATTTACACCAGAGGTTGACCCCATTTTATATATATATATATATATATATTCTAGGGGTCAGCGCCCCCCGCAGGCAGGACCCAGAGCACACCTCTAGGACACAATGTGACCACCTTATGTTAGTAATAATTTATGTGTAACAGTAACGTTATAACGTGTGATGGTGAGAGTTTTAACGTTATGGTATTACAGGTGTCAGTGATGACCGCCATGATGGTGGGTGGCGGTGGCTTCATGGGAGGAGTGGGTGGCATGAGTCGGGGTGGGCTGGCAGCGCCGCCCACCACCACTGCTACCACCACTACTACTACCACCCCAGGGACCCACCACAACCTCCGGCTCCCCTCGCCACACTCCCCTCCTTCCCCAACCTCCAGTGACTCCCCTACTTCCCCTGCCAGGTGAGTACCGCGCCTTCTATCACGACTTTTTTTGCTTTTTAAAGTCAACGCTGAAAAATAAATGTGAGTCATGAAAAATAAAAGTTAGTCCTGAAAAATAATAGTTTGTCATGAAAAATAAAAGTTTGTCATGAAAAATAAAAGTTAACCCTGAAAAATAAAAGTTAACTGAAAAATAAAGTTAACCCTAAAAATAAAAGTTAACTCTGAAAAATAAAAGTTAACCTTGAAAAAATAAAAATAATAACAATAATAATAAGAGTAATAATAATAATAATAATAATAATAATAATAATAATAATAATAATAACAGAGGTAGATAACTTAGTGTTGACAACATTACCATCATTGCGAGGTTAGTCCTGTTTGTGGGTTACCTGAAGATGATTTTGGGGGTCACCGCCCCTCCCACACGGTGGTGCGGTCCTAGACCAGGCCTGGTTGCTGGCCTGATGGACCAATACCTTCACCCAAGGCAAAGAACCCAGCTCCTCTAGGACGGGGATATTTCCCCTTTCGTCTAAATTTCTTGGAGATTATGACCGGTGACATGAAACGATCGATATAGATCGTGGAATGGGAATAATTGTCATGGATTAATTTTGCTTTGTCATATTTTTGGAATATAAAAGCGGGATGGTCATGACTGTTGCAAGTTGATAATGGTAGTGTATGTTTGAGGACGTTTGTAACTGGATGAGAGACTGTCCACCTTGATACAAGGTTGAGGGACTGACCACCGTGTTACAAGGTTGAGGGACTGACCACCTTGTTACAAGGTTGAGGGACTGACCACCTTGTTACAAGGTTGAGGGACTGACCACCTTGTTACAAGGTTAAGGGACTGACCACCTTGATACAAGGTTGAGGGACTGACCACCTTGATACAAGGTTGAGGGACTGACCACCTTGTTACAAGGTTGAGGGACTGACCACCTTGTTACAAGGTTGAGAGACTGTCCACCTTGTTACAAGGTTGAGAGACTGTCCACCTTGTTACAAGGTTGAGAGACTGTCCACCTTGTTACAAGGTTTAGAGACTGTCCACCTTGTTACAAGGTTGAGAGACTGTCCACCTTGTTACAAGGTTGAGAGACTGTCCACCTTGTTACAAGGTTGAGAGACTGTCCACCTTGTTACAAGGTTGAGAGACTGTCCACCTTGTTACAAGGTTGAGAAACTGTCCACCTTGTTACAAGGTTGAGGGACTGACCACCTTGTTACAAGGTTGAGAGACTGACTACCTTGTTACAAGGTTGAGAGACTGACCACCTTGTTACAAGGTTGAGAGACTATTGACCACCTTGTTACAAGGTTGAGGGACTGACAACCTTGTTACAAGGTTCAGAGACTGACTACCTTGTTACAAGGTTGAGGGACTGACAACCTTCTTACAAGGTTGAGAGACTGACTACCTTGTTACAAGGTTGAGGGACTGACTACCTTGTTACAAGGTTGAGGGACTGACTACCTTGTTACAAGGTTGAGGGACTGACCACCTTGTTACAAGGTTGAGAGACTGACTACCTTGTTACAAGGTTGAGGGACTGACTACCTTGTTACAAGGTTGAGGGACTGACCACCTTGTTACAAGGTTGAGTGACTGACAACCTTGTTACAAGGTTGAGAGACTGGCTACCTTGTTACAAGGTTGAGGGACTGACAACCTTGTTACAAGATTGAGGGACTGACTACCTTGATACAAGGTTGAGGGACTGACTACCTTATTACAAGGTTGAGGGACTGACAACCTTGTTACAAGGTTGAGAGACTGACTACCATGTTACAAGGTTGAGGGACTGACAACCTTGTTACAAGGTTGAGGGACTGACTGCCTTTTAACAAGGTTGAGGGACTGACCGCCTAGCAAGGTTGAGGGACTGACCACCTAGCAAGGTTGAGGGACTGATCACCTAGCAAGGTTGAGGGACTGACCACCTAGCAAGGTTGAGGGACTGGCCACCTAGCAAGGTTAAAGGACTAACCACCTAGCAAGGTTGAGGGACTGGCCACCTAGCAAGGTTAAAGGACTAACCACCTAGCAAGGTTGAGGGACTAACCACCTAGCAAGGTTGAGGGACTAACCACCTAGCAAGGTTGAGGGACTAACCACCTAGCAAGGTTGAGGGACTGACCACCTAACAACGTTGAGGGACTGGCCACCTTATAACAAGACTGAGGGACTGACAACCCTCCAACAAGGTTAAAACGCCATATAAATTCCACGAAAAACGAAGTTATAAACGCCATATAAACTAATTATTATTATTTTCACTTTCCCCTCATTTATATTCTATTTTAAATTGTCTACAATCACATTAGGAAAAAAATATTAGATTTTTGTTTCAAATGAAATATAATTTTATTAAATTGGTTAATTTTGCAATTGTCCTGGTAAAAAAGTTTGTGCTGCGAGAACTGTCATATCTTTAGTAATAATAGTTAAATTCTTGATAATATTAACTTTAACTGTAGCATATTGCATTTAACACATATGTATCTTACCGTGTGTAGTTCTGGTCGACACAGACACAAAGTTTTAGTTAAATTCTTGGTAACAGTAACCGGATAGTTGTAGCCTCATGTATCTAACACATATGTATCTTACTATGTGTAGTCCTGGTCGACACATGGGCAACAAGGCATGCGGCGTGTGTGGAGACGTAGCCAAGTCCATGCACTTTGGAGGCCTCTCGTGCGACTCCTGCAAAGCCTTCTTCAGACGCTCAGTACAAAACAACGCTCACAAGGGCTTTACCTGCCCTTATGAAAAAAAATGCATAATAGCCGTCTCATCCAGAAAAGCTTGTCAGTACTGTAGGTGAGTTTGACCTATGTTTTGCTCTGTACTGTATTTTTCAGCATATAAGGCGCACGACAGAAGTATCATAACAGTAAGTCAGTGATCACATTCAAGGGGTAATTATCCTCTTTATGCTAAAGCTTAAGCCTACCCTTGACCCTGACCTCAAGAATATAAGGCGCAGGCTGATTTTCCAAGGCTTTTTGTGGATAAAAATGGTGCGCCTTATATGCCGGAAAGCATGCTGTACCTTGTACCTTTATCTCTACACCTTTGATGAGTTGCAAGAATTCTACTCGACTGCTGCTGCTCATGGTAAAAGTTCTTGTCGCTCAGTGCAGCTAGGTAAGGTAAATATGTATGTGTCTTGTGATTAGTGAAGAGAGGATCGAGCCTACAGCACTCCTTGTGATCATTGTTGATAAACAGTGACTGGAGACTCGAACTGTGGTGCTGGCAGTGACAGGTCCAGTGCTCTACCAATGAACCAGGAAGCTTACAACAGGGAAGCTTACATTAAGAGGTTTACAATAAGAAGCTTACAATAGGAGGCTTATAATAGGAAGCTTACACTAAGAAATTTACAATAAGCTTACGATAAGAAGCTTACAGTAGAAATCTTACAGTAGAAAGCTTGTAATAAGTTTACAATAAGAAGCTTACAGTAACAAGCTTGCAATATGAAGCTTAAAATAGAAAGCTTATAAAAAGAAGCTTACAATAACTAGCTTACAATACGAAGCTTACAATAGAAAGCTTACAATAAGAAGCTTACAATAAAAAGCTTACAATAGGAAGCTTACAATAAGAAGCTTACAATAGAAAGCTCACAATAGGAAGCTTACAATAACAAGCTTACAATAGTAATCTTACAATAAGAATACAATAGAAAGCTTACAATAGGAAGCTTACATTAAGAAATTTACAATAAAAGGCTTACAATAATAAGCTTACAATAGGGAGCTTACAATAAGCTTACAATGGGAAGCTTATATAAGGAAGCTTGATGGGTCAGTGGTAGAATAATGGACCAGCTATACACCTGCCACCACGGTTCAAGTCTGTCCGTTCTTCACTTGATAACATTCACGATTATTCATTACGACTTATCTTGAGTCTTGCCCATGTCAGTGGGCAACCCACAGTATTACCCATGTCAGTGGGCAACCCACAGTATTACCCATGTCAGTGGGCAACCCACAGTATTACCCATGTCAGTGGGCAACCCACAGTATTACCCATGTCAGTGGTCAACCCACAGTATTACCCACGTTAGAGAGGTAACCCACAGTATTACCCACGTTAGTAGATAACCCACAGTATTACCCACGTCAGTATACTACTCACAGTATTACCCACGTCAGTGGGTAATACCCACTAACGTGGGTACGTTAGTGGTTAACAAACAGTATTACCTACGTTAGAGGGTAACCCACAGTATTACCCACGTTAGTGGGTAACCCACAGTATTACCCACGTCAATGTATTACCCACAGCATCGCCCACGTCAGTGTACTACCCACAGCATCACCCACGTCAGTGTACTACCCACAGCATCACCCACGTCAATGTACTACCCACAGCATCACACACGTCAGTGTACTACCCACAGCATCGCCCACGCCAGTGTACTACCCACAGCATCACCCACGTCATTGTACTACCCACAGCATCACCCACGTCAGTGTACTATCCACAGCATCACCCACGTCAGTGTACTACCCACAACATCACCCACGTCATTGTACTACCCACAGCATCACCCACGTCAGTGTACTACCTACAGCATCACACACGTCAGTGTACTATCCACAGCATCACCCACGTCAGTGTACTACCCACAGCAAGTGTACTACCCACAGCATCACCCACGTCAATGTACTACCCACAGCATCACTCACGTCAGTGTACTACCCACAGCAAGTGGGTAGTACACTTGCCAGCTATACACGTGCCACCACGGTTCAAGTCTGTCCGTTCTTCACTTGATAACATTCACGATTATTCATTACGACTTATCTTGAGTCTTGCCCATGTCAGTGGGCAACCCACAGTATTACCCATGTCAGTGGGCAACCCACAGCATCACCCACGTCAATGTACTACCCACAGCATCACCCACGTCAAGAAGCCGCGGCCTTGGGCCCCGTCCATCAACGTCTAGGTTTGAAGAAAAGCCTGTTGTTGTTGACTCGGGTGCGGTTGTACTCGCTTTTCAGGGGTCGAGCCTTAGCTTCTGGCCTCACCCCTTCACTGGCCGATACTGTGGTCACTCCTGGCTTCGTGCCTCTTCATAAAACTATGTATGAACCCTGCCATTACCACTTCTCTGTCTAGGTTACTACTCTTCTTGTTCACTCTAAGGTTCAAGAAATGCTTCTGAACAACCCTGTGACTCATCTAAATTTTCAACTTACAGCTGCGCCCTCGTGTATCTCTTTCTCACATTTAGAGTAAGCTGTCACCTTTAGAGTAAGCTGCCACCTTTAGAGTAAGCTGCCACCTTTAGAGTAAGGTGTCTTAGTATTTTGTACACTGTTATTATATCTCACCTAACGCTTCTTTTCTCTAGCGCTATCAGTTCAAACTCTCATAGCTCACACCTCGTAGCTCCAGGACTAGTCTTGTTGCAAATCTCTGCACTATTTCAAGTTTCAGGTGTGGGTTCCATACTGGTGCTGTGTACTCTGATGGTCCTAACTTATGTTGTATACAGTGTGGTGTGGTGAGTGATTCCTTGCAAGGGTTCCTGAAGGCTAATCTTAGATGGTGTATGTCTGTGTTTGTTTGTACTTACTTATGTGTGGTTACAAGGATCGATTCACAGCTCCTGGCCCCTGTGTGTGTGTGTGTGTGTGTGTGTGTGTGTGTGTGTGTACTCACCCATATGGGGTTGCAGGGGTCGATTCACAGCTCCTGGCCCTGTATATGTGTGTGTGTGTGGGTACTCACCTAATTGTACTCACCTAATTGTAGTTGCAGGGGTCGAGACTCAGCTCCTGGCCCCGCCTCTTCACTGATCGCTACTTGGTCCTCTTTCTGCTTCCTGAGCTTTGTCATACCTCGTCCTAAAGCTATACATGATTCCTGCCTCCACTACTTCACTTGCTAGGCTATTCCACTTCCTGAGGACTCTGTGGCTGAAGAAATACTTCATAACATCCCTGTGACTCGTCTGAGTCTTCAACTTCCAATTGTAACCCCTTCGTTTCTGTGTCCCATCTCTGGAACATCCTGTCTTTGTCCACGTCTATTCCACGCAGTATTTTGTATGTTGTTATCATGTCTCCCCTGACCCTCCTGCCCTCCAGTGTCGTCAGTCTGATTTCCCTCAACCTTTCTTCGTAGGACATTCCCCTGAGCTCCGAAACTAGCCTTGTTGCAAACCTTTGTACTTTCTCTAATTTCTTGACGTGCTTAGGCATGTGTGTGTGTTTAGGGAGGTGGTGTCTCTACCTAAAATGTGAAACAAGGGGAAAGAAATCCTCCTAACATAATAGGGAACACATTATTCATATTTCTCATTCCATAGGACATTTGTCCACACCAGGACAACAGAGTTGTAGTCAGGACCACAAGTGAGCCGTGGTGGCCTTTAACAAGTACACCGTGAAGTCTCGCACTCTTCTGGACTCGACACCGATATGTATTTATTATTCACCACATACCCATGTTGTGGGTGGCAGTCAAAACATTAAATAGGTACTTTATTCACCACATATCCATGTTGGTGGCAGTCAAAACAATACACAGGTACATTATTCACCACATACCCATATTGGTGGCAGTCAAAACATTACACAGGTACATTATTCACCACATACCCATGTGGGTGGCAGTCAAAACATTACACAGGTACATTATTCACCACATACCCATATTGGTGGCAGTCAAAACATTACACAGGTACATTATTCACCACATACCCATGTGGGTGGCAGTCAAAACATTACACAGGTACATTATTCACCACATACCCATATTGGTGGCAGTCAAAACATTACACAGGTACTTTATTCACCACATATCCATGTTGGTGGCAGTCAAAACATTACACAGGTACATTATTCACCACATACCCATATTGGTGGCAGTCAAAACATTACACAGGTACATTATTCACCACATACCCATGTGGGTGGCAGTCAAAACATTACACAGGTACATTATTCACCACATACCCATGTTGGTGGCAGTCAAAACATTACACAGGTACATTATTCACCACATACCCATGTGGGTGGCAGTCAAAACATTACACAGGTACATTATTCACCACATACCCATGTTGGTGGCAGTCAAAACATTACATAGGTACATTATTCACCACATACCCATGTGGGTGGCAGTCAAAACATTACATAGGTACATAATAGGTGTGGGAACCTGGGTGTAAGTTTATTCAGGTACAAGTACACATAAATACAGTTACATAAATTATCATACATAACAGCATATGTGTGTAGATTACCTAGGATAACCCAAGAAACTTAGTGACTTAAGAAAGTCCAAGTGTTATGGTAATTAAGTTTATATAGGTACAGGCAAATGTAGGTACAATTAGCATATTTAGTAAGATGTGTAAATTATCCAGGATAACCCATAAAGTCAGACAAGGTGGCTTATTTAGATTGTGGTCATTTTTTGTCATCATACACAGCCAGCTGACCAATAGGCCTATGGCTCTGTACATCACCTCATTATTTCATTGTTGGTAGGCCTAAGGTAAGCTTGCTGACTTGGGAGAATTTAGGCATTGGATTACCTAAAAATTACTGTAAAAGACGATTTTGAGGGTCACTGTCCCCCATATTCCCTGAGGCTCAGACTAGGCCTCATAGTTGATGACCTGATCAACCAGGCTGTTGGTGTATACCTGGAGTATACCTGGAGAGTTCTGGGGGTCAACGCCCCCACAGCCCGGTCTGTGACCAGGCCTCATGGTGGATCAGGGCCTGATCAACCAGGCTGTTACTGCTGGCCACACGTAATCCAACATACAAACCACAACCCGGCTGGTCCAGTACTGACTTCAGATGCCTATCCAGTGCCTGCTTGAAGACAGCCAGGGGTCTATTGGTAATCCCCCTTATGTATGCTGGGAGGCAGTTGAACAGTCTTGGGCTCCTGACACTTATTTTGTTGTCTCTTATCGTGCTAGTGGCACCCCTGCTTTTCATTGGGGGGATGTTGCACTGTCGAATCTTTTGCTTTTGTGGGGAGTGATTTTCGTTGTGGTATCCATATGCAGTCCCATGTAGGCCTCCAAAGATATAGCTAAAGTCTAAGGCTACTACTTGGTAGAGCAGCACTCCACCAAGTAGTAGCCTTAGGTTTGATAGTAACAAAAATAATAATAATACTTGTTGGGCCTCTTGCATTAGTTTACACTTGACAAGACACACAGCCTCTATACACCACAGAATAAACATTTCTAGTGCAAACTGCTATTTTGAGTGAGAGTGAAAATACTGCATTGGTTGCACATAAATGAGCAAGTCTTGCCTGGATGTAAAAAGATTCATATCTGCCAATGGCAGAGTAAGGTTATGTTATTTTAGGTTGGTTTTGTTAGGCTAGGTTAAGTTTTTCTACCATTTGCACAGCAACATAGCTCGACTTTCAAACAAAATTAATGTTGTGAAGATAAATGGTATAACATAACAGCATGGTGGAAAAAACACAAATGAAATACAGTGGACCCCCGACCAATGAAGGCATCGTCTAACAAATTCGACTAATGAAGCGTTTGAGCGTAAAAATTTTGACCCGACCAACGATGAAAAACTCAACCAATATGATTCGTCCCGAATGCGTCCACATGTCCTGTCTGGCCTGAGTGCGCCTTAGCTGCCCTGCCTTCAGTTAGTGTGCCAGTGTGGTTGCATCCATGCATACATTCAGTACATTTCGTATTATTCCAGTGTTTTTAGTGCTTGTAACTGCAAAATAAGCCACCATGAGCCCCAATAAAGCTTCAAGTGCCAACCCTGTGGTAAAAAGGGTGAGAATTACAATTGAAATGAAGATCATCACAAAGTATGAAACTGGAGTGTGTGTCTCCAAGCTGGCCAGGTTGTATAACAAACCCCAATCAGCCATCGCTACTATCTTGGCCAACAGAAAGGCAATCAAGGAAGCTGTTGTTACGAAAGGTGCAAGTAAGTTTTCGAAACACAGATCGCAAGTAGTTGAAGATGTTGAGAGACTCTTATTGGTGTGGCTAAACAAAAAACATATATCAGGAGATAGCATCTCTCAAGCGATCATATGTGAAAAGGCAAGGCAGTTGCATGACGATTTAATTAAAAATAAAGGTAAAGTGTCATTTATTCTTCGTTACACAATATACATATGTATACTATATGTATTGTGCATCTATCCTTCTGTTTGTGTGTAGGAAAATGTTTATTTCATGTAGTAAAAATTTTTTTTTCATACTTTTGGGTGTCTTGAATGGATTAATTTGATTTCCTTTATTTCTTATGGGGAAAATTAATTCAACTAATGATAATTTCGTCTGACGACGAGCTCTCTGGAACGGATTAATATCGTTGGTTGAGGGTCCGCTGTATAATGCAATCCTTCATTGACTATGTTTTGCTTAAACAGTGGGCTTTATCAAGTCACAAAGAGATCTACCTGGGTAAAGAGTACATGAGTACAGTGGAACCTCAAAAATCGAACTGCTCCCAACACGACCAATTATGTAAATGCATTTTTGTAATATAACGCTATTATATGGGTGTGAAGCATGGGTGATGAATGTTGCAGTGAGGAGAAGGCTGGAGGCAGTGGAGATGTCATGTCTGAGGGCAATGTGTGGTGTGAATATAGTGCAGAGAATTCGTAGTTTGGAAGTTAGGAGGAGGTGCGGGATTACCAAAACTGTTGTCCAGAGGGCTGAGGAAGGGTTGTTGAGGTGGTTCGGACATGTAGAGAGAATGGAGCGAAACAGAGTGACTTCAAGAGTGTATCAGTCTGTAGTGGAAGGAAGGCGGGGTAGGGGTTGGCCTAGGAAAGGTTGGAGGGAGGGGGTAAAGGAGGTTTTGTGTTTGAGGGGCTTGGACTTCCAGCAGGCATGCGTGAGCATGTTTGATAGGAGTGAATGGAGACAAATGGTTTTTAATACTTGACGTGCTGTTGGAGCGTGAGCAAAGTAACATTTATGAAGGGGTTCAGGGAAACCGGCAGGCCGGACTTGAGTTCTGGAGATAGGAAGTACAGTGCCTGCACTTTGAAGGAGGGGTGTTAATGTTGTAGTTTAAACTGTTGTGTAAAGCACCCTTCTGGCAAGACAGTGATGGAGTGAATGATGGTGAAAGTTTTTCTTTTTCGGGCCACCCTGCCTTGGTGGGAATCGGCCAGTGTGATGATATGAATGATTTTATAAGTGTATTTTTGAGGGTCTGAAATGGACTAATCTAATTTGCATTATTCCTGATGGGAATAAATTTATTTGGTAAAGGCACTCGAACAGCCTTCTGGACCGAAGAAAGTTCGATATTTGAGGTTCCACTGTATATATAGTGTGGAGAGTCAGGTGGAGAATGTTGGGTAGGTTGTATTTGAGACGCACCTACATGGGATGGGCAAGTAGGTATGTTATGTAGGATAACGATGCAGAAGTTTCCTGGCAAGGGGTTCAGCTATGTTGTACAAGTCATTATTCTGGTGAAATTGTTAGATATACAGATGAATGATGATTTCAAGATCCTGCAGCACTGTCTTCTTGGAATTGTGACTTATCTGCATATCTAACAATTTCAAAGAGAGCAATGGCCTTTTACAACATACATGAACCCTTTGCCAGGAAACTTCTTCATCATTATCCTACATAACATACCTTTTTGCCCATCCCATGTAGGTCCGTCTCAAATGCAGCCTCCTCAACATTCTCTATCTGACTCTCCACACTATGTACAACCTCTCCTCACTTAACGATGGGGTTCCATTCCTAAGACCACATTGGTAAACAAATTCGTCGCTAAGCATGGCGCATACTGTAATGGTAGTGGGTTTATGTCAACTGTCTTTGATATTGTTTCAATGTCACCTTTGTGTATATTTTTAAATGTTTATGCAGTAGTGTACTGTGTATTGTAATAAATAGAATAGAGGAAATCAGCTCTAATACTTCCTCTCCTCACTTAGCGACGTACTCGTTTACTGACGACTCAGATTTACGACAGGCTCTCTGACCAGTATGCATATCTAAATAATGTATATTAAAGCTGATTTCCTCTTTTCTCTTTATCACCATGTACTGTACACTACTGTATAAAAATTTAAAAATATACCAGAAATGTTATAAATGGTGCAAAGGTAACATTAAAACAATATCAAAGATGGTTGACACAAAGCTACTACCATTATAATATGCTCCTTACTTGGCGATGAATTCATTTACTGACATGATCTTAGGAACAGAACTCTGTCGTTAAGTGAGGAGAGGCTGCTTGATAAATCCCACTGTATACATTTGTGTTTTTTCTTTCCTAGGTGTGTGTTCAGTAAGTCTTAAAAATTGTTCGAACTTTTGTGAAGTCCCATGCTGATTTTTACATTAAAATATTTAATAATGTTTTGTGTGTAGTTCTTTAAGCTGATACTTAATAAAAGTATGCCTGGTAATTGTAATTTCTTCTTTTCCAGATTTCACAAATGTCTATCAATTGGGATGGAAAAGGGATGGGTGATGACGGAGGAGGAACGCAGGAAGATGATGCAGCAACGCCAAGAGAAAAAGAACAAAGATGAACATAAAAAACATAATTTGTCCAATAATCCAGAAAGATACACTCTGAGTGAGGAAGAACAAACTGAGATATCCACTATTGTATCTTTGTATAAAAAGGCCTACCAGGATATCCCATATGAAGATAGTGGTCCACAAGAGGGAGCAGTAGGGGTTATGTCACCATGGATGACATTCTGTAAGAGAATTGGATATTTTTTTTCACTCTTCCAAGAATTTGCTGACCTTCCAAGCAGCGACCAAGCGCTACTGCTGAAAACAGCAATTACATCGGCATGTATTATCATGGGTTCTGTTGTTTATGATTCCAGTACTGGCAAGTGGCCAGGCAAAAGTATAAATAGAGGTGGCTTTATGCCCAATGTGACGCAAAAAAATGTAGAACGATTAGTACCTGCTGAGCTTATGTCACGTGTTGAGCATTTTTTCCGCAAGTTCCAGCAAGTGTGTCCCGACGAAACTATGGCAATGATACTCATACTAGTGGCCCTGTATTCCCCAGAATTAATGGGATTAGAGGCTAAAGATACCATTCAAGGGCTACAAGATCGTTATACACGTATCTTGCAGAGGTATGTAGGATGGAAGTACAAAGAGCATTCATCCCTAATGTTTCCCAAAGTTATTGTCTCTCTTGCTGATATTCGAGAGTTAGCCGAGCGTACTTGTCAGATGCGAATACAGCAGGGTGTTGTGGCAAATGTGCCTTCCTTATCATCATTTCTGTCGAGGCCTGAGTCTAGTTCATCGTCTACATCTTCAATGGACATGAGCGAGGAGGGAAATACAGTTCAAAATGCAAATAATGAAATTGCACAAATTAAAGAAGAATGTGATGTCCAGTGCGATAAAACAAGGAAGGTGGGAACTGCCCATAAAGCTGGTCATTTAGAAGATACGAGTGGAACACGTGATCATACATACCAAAAAATTATGCAGAAGATTATGGATCAGATGCATAGTTCCTCCATATATATGCAGGCTCCATCGCTTCTTCCATTCATCATCCAGATTGTCAAAAAAGTTGGTGCTGGTAATCCCACCGGGACCTCTACTCGACTATCTTTCTCAAGCCCAAAAGCTAGCAGGCCGCAACAGACCAAGCATCACCGAATAGGTTCCAAACGCCGCATGGTCGAAATCAAACAAGAATGCGTGGACGAAAGCTGTGACACTCAAGATCTGCCATCTCCCATCCCAAGTGTGCATCCTAGTTCTCACAGCCAGTTTAACCTGCAGACTGAGCCCCAAATTCCTCATAATCAGGACGTACAGCAGCTTCTCCATCAGCCTGCTCCTTCACCCCCACAACCAACACTTTCTTGTACTTATCCAGTGTCGCCAATGGAATCTACTAATTCTTTTGACATGCTTCCACTCTCACCTTTACATACCTCAAATATAAGATTGTCTCCACACCCCATGCCATCACTTGGTTCCAACCTTTCTGTTGATTTGCTGTCTACTCAGACAGCCCACATGGTTCCTGTTGCACCATACACTCCCCCAGCACCAGTTCCATCACCAAACATCCTTGTTAAACAGCCAAGCATGGAACCCGTGGCGGACATGCCACTACCATCACCCATTGCTGCACCCTCGCCCTACTCAGACACGTCGAGCTCCTCCCCAGAGAGTTCCCAGTCGCCACTCACTGAGCTCTTTTCTGAAGATCTTTCAAATGTAGAAATAGATGTACTTACACAGTTGCTTGATTATGTTTCCAACATTGACAACTTTGATAATGTGAGCTCACTTAAAGAAATCTTGCCACCACATCTTCTTACCGAACTTCAAACAAAACTGTGCTCATACTCATTGAAACATGAATAGCAGAAAATACAAATTTACAGTGTTTTAAGCTTCAGTTTACTCCCACAAGCAGGAAATACGTACATGATGTCTAGACTTTGTGAAAGGCTGTTATCAAGTCGATATATTTATCAAGTGTATTTTCAGTGTATTGGTACAATTTATATTTGTGCTAATAAGTGTTTCACAATGCTTTCAAATGTACTAGAGTACATGTCTTGAATTTCAAAGCAACAAATAAGAAGACTTGTTTGATTGAAAACACAAAGATTGAAAACTAAGTGGAAAACAAGTGGCAAAAGTTAAGTAAAAGGGATTAAAAGTGACTTAGAAAACTTGTTCAGTCAGGAAGTACCGTAAAACTGTTTGGAAATGTCATATACTCGAGAAACAAGCCCATAACAGTCCTGAAAATTATTTTGTGACATCATATGCACGCACATTGATGTTTTGTGATATACCATAGTTTACATTGGCCTGGGAGATGAATTGTGATTCTAATAATCAAAATCATCATCTAGAATTGTTGAGAAATATCAGTCTTGTTGTTTTGCTCTGGTAATACTTCATGTTACACAGGTTCACCAAAAAGGTTACTGAATGTTATACTTAGTGAAGGCTTCTTGAACACCACACTTCATCAAGAGGTCATCTCTCATAGCTGCTCACTTTAAGCACATGTAATAGCTGGAGTATTGGTTGCAATGATTTTTTAAGTTGACAAAAGTGTCTTTAAAGTGGAGATAAGAGGAATTGTATTATAAATACTGTATGTGAGAGTGTTTCTTGCAATATTGTTTTCTTCAGTTACTACTGAGTCAACCTAATATTGTATTAGCTGTCAATCTGCATGTAAAGCCATTGTACTATGAAAGGAAACATGGTTTAGTGATTACCATATGCGGTGTATATTTACCTAGGTAGTATTTAAATTTTGGTCGTAGTTTCCATCCCAGTTATTTGTAAAAGATTAAACTGAATACTGACTTTATGTAGAGTTTTTTAACAATTTTTTTAAATACATCCTTTATTTTTTTATTAAAAATATACCTTTATCTGTTATGCATCTGGGTACAGGAGGGTCCTGCTTATACAGCAGGTTAGGTTCTGGGCTACTGTGAGTGTCCCACTTATACAGCAGGTTAGGTTCTAGGCTACTGTGAGTGTCCCACTTATACAGCAGGTTAGGTTCTGGGCTACTGTGAGTGTCCCACTTATACAGCAGGTTAGGTTCTGGGCTGCTGTAAAGCAAAACCACTGTAAAGTGAAACATAGCCTTTTTTCATGTTCAAATGCATATAACAGCCTGATAAAATGTTTACACTATCATAAAGGCCTAAAAAATTGCATGTACGATACACACATTCTTACCTTAAAATATTTTCGTACTTAGCGTATAGTGAGTGGTGAATATATTTATTGTAGGTAGTCTGAATAAATGATGAAAGGGTATAATTGAAAACAGCTGTATTAGCAAAACACTGTAGAGTGGGGCCCTCCTGTATACAGTGATTTATTATGTTTTTGGAGTTCCTGAGTTCTGTATATTAAAGAATCTGTACCTGGATTGTGCAAGTTACTACACTCCTGTTTCTCTCTTTCATTACTTGGCTTTACAACACGTGTACTGTTACTTGAAATGAGTTCTACCAAAAAAACTGTGCTGACAGCGAGTCTCAAGCCTTACTGTTACGTCAACGAGAACTCTGTGTCTGGACAGGTTATTGGCCCGTATATTTATTGAAGTTGTGACACTTGAACACGCAGTTTTAGTTTGATAATATGATTCATTGTATACCTTAGAATTATTCTGTGGTAAAGCTGCAATTCAGTATGATCAAGGAATGGTATGATAGATGCTTTTGATGTGAAGATTAGATGCCTTGGATAGACACTGCTTTCTCCTGGAGAAATAAAAATGGAAATAGAGACTTGTGTGTAGGCTGGGCATGGACAATGGAAAGGTAACTTTATGAGATATCACAAGCATAAATATATATAGGTATCGGATATCTAATACAGTGGACCCCCGGTTAACGATATTTTTTCACTCCAGAAGTATGTTCAGGTGCCAGTACTGACCGAATTTGTTCCCATAAGAAATATTGTGAAGTAGATTAGTCCATTTCAGACCCCCAAACATACACGTACAAACGCACTTACATAAATACACTTACATAATTGGTCGCATTCGGAGGTAATCGTTATGCGGGGGTCCACTGTATACTTAAGCTTACTAGAATAGCAAAATTTAAATTAATTTTTTTGTCTTTGGATTAAAATAAAATATATATGCAGTACATAAATACTAATGCTTAATGCTGTCAGAAGTGCATGCTTGATCTAAACTGAAAATTCATATCATAAAAACTAGGATTTGAAATTTTTACTATAGGCTAAGACAATGTAACAATGGTCTACCTACCTGGAGTCTACCTGGAGGGTGTTATGGGGTCAGTGCTCCTGTGGCCCGGTCCATGACCAGGTTTCGCGGTGGATCAAGGCCTGATCAACCAGGTTGTTACTGCTGGCCACACGTACTCTAATGTACTGGTACTGGTAAACCAATCAGTTCATATAATAGTTAATACAACGGTGAGAATGAAGGTTAGTTTGTGCAATTTAGAGTGATGTTGACTGAAGCTTGATGCTTGTTAGAAACAATGACCTCTGTTGTTTCATAGAAGTCACATGGAATATATAAGGTATGACAGGTTCTCCTTGGTGCCTCGTCAACCATCTCAAAGCAAAAGAATGAGTTTGGAGAGTGTAATGTGAGATGATCAAGGATACAGTGTGTGTGTAACTGTGTCCTGGTACATAGTTAGCCACATACTGTATCTTCATGAAAAAACAAGCCATGAAACAGGTGGGATTCAAGCCCATGGCAAGTGAGTCGCAAAACTCACTCACTGTGGGTTCAAATCCCACCTGTTTGTGGTTTATTTGCAATCATGTTATTAGCATTTTGTGAGTCGTGTATCTTAATGTATTGTTGTCTGACCACAGGTGACTACTACTACTACTACTACTACTACTACTACTACATCATTCCAGTGAGTTTTGTTATGCGTTAGGCTAGTGCATTAATACATAGTTTTCTCCTCCATGCGGTTTGTTATATCAAGTAATTGACTGGCCACCTGTCTGCTGTTCCATACCTTTTTTTTATACAAAATTGTTTATTTAAGATCCTTTCTGAAATTAATTATGTTCTGTATTATTTTATAATTGAGGCCATATTTACACAATCGTGACTCATTTGATCTAATGTTTCATGTTGCAGTTAGAAATTAGCAAGTAAAATATTATCTTCTTTAAGAAGCCCTTCAGCAAGAGGTGCCTTTATGCCACTGAAGGGCTATTAGTCCAGATTATTGAAGATGGCCTCTGTTTACTCAGCTTAAATGTGATTACAGTACTTGACGAATTATCACCCATGGTGATAATTCGTCAAGGTCATCGATAAATAAAGAATGAGACACTTGTTCAACATTTGGCAATCTTTATTGAGGAAACATTTCCTCAATAAAGTTGGCCAAATGTTACACGTGTCTCATTCTTCAGCTTTCCGGTTTTCAAAACCATTTACATAATACGTCATTGATAGGTGTAATGACGTGGTTGAGCCGTGTAACCTGGGTGATGCTCTATGAGGTTAATGTGAAAAGTTCTCGTCAGCAAACCCATCAATGATGGGGGATGATGCTCGTAAAGAGCTCTTCGTCCAAAAAATTGGAGCCATCATCCTCTTCCTCAGATTAAACCTGATCACCTCTTATTCCTGAGATGCTGTGTGTCCTCTACGGGTTTAATACTCCCCCTACCTGTGAGTATTTTTACTTTGCATTACAGTGGCTCCAGGGGTTATTGCCCCCCTGCTACCTGGTCCTAAACCATGCCTGCTGGTTTAGCTGCCCAGATTGACCAGTCTGTTGGTGCTGACTGCCTGAAGTCCATCATACACACCACAGCCTGGCTAATCAGGAGCTGACTTGACAAACTTATCAAGTTTTCCCTTGACAACAGCTAGAGGTTTGTTGGTAAATTTCCCTCATGCATGAAGGCAGTATGTTAAAGATTCGTTCTTGATAATCCTGTGAGAGACGACTTAGTTATTAATGTATGTGAATTTGTAAAGGTGATCTGATTTCAGTACATTTTGTATATGGGAAAATAAAATTTTCTGCTTGGGCTTGATGCTGGGGAAGGACTTTTTAATCCAAGAAGTGGAGAAATTCAATTATCTGCTTACTTGGGACCTTCAAGAAAGGTAACTTCATGCTAGGAAAGGACTCTTGTTCCAAGGAATTAGTGGTATCCTTTGTTTAAACTTGATTACCTCCCATTTCCCAGGTGCCTTATGATCCTAGTGGATTTACCGCTTTCTATGAATATAATAACAAAATAATAATTATAATTCTTACCTGGAATCCATACAACTGTGGTAATGTTTTACAGCTGAGAAATTTGCTCGGGTAATTAGCATTTTGTGCAAAACAGGGAAGGCGATATATTTCGTCCTTTGAAACGGTCACTCTCAAAAAAAAATAGCTTTATCATTTTATCTGAATCTCCTTTGTGGCTTTCTCAACACCCATCAACCTTAATATTTTTGTACACTGCATTAAAACAACTTGGTCATCAGTACTGGCAACATTGACAACATTAGTTTATTAAAGGCTTCAAAATGTTGACTAAAATGTGTGAATGGTGATGTTTTGGTACCTTTTTTTTTTTTTCTGCAATTCATTTTACAAGCTAAGAGCTGTTACACTTCAGCTCATTTACAGCAGCAGTTGCTGCTGAGTTATTGAGGAAATACTTTTGTAATTTTGGGTTACTAGACATAATTGTGTCAGATGATGCTGCATACTTTGTATTAAAAGAGCTGGAAGCCTTCTTCATTAAGAATAGAATTGAATATGTTACTCCAGCCCCATACCATCCATCATTATAAGAACTGTTTTTCTGCAGCTCATTTAAAGCCAAGATCTGTTCTTCCTCGGCTCATTTACAGGCTAAGAGCTGCTCTGCCTTAGCTCATTTACAGGCTAAGAGCTATTCTTCATTAGCTCATTTACAGCCAAGAGCTGTTCTTCTGCCTCAGCTCATTATCAAGCCAATAGCTGTCATTCAACCTCAGTTCATTTTAAAGCCCATCCCTTTTCATGGTACAGTACATGTATAACAACCCACTAGAATGCAACCTATGACACTGGATTAATGCCCTGGTACCTATTTACTACTAGGTGAACAGCGACAGTATTGATGTAAGGAGACTTGCCCCTTGGGTCTTGCTCTGCCAGGGAATTGAACCCTGGTCCTCTTAGGTGTGAGTTGAATGTTCACTGGGGGTTTAAAAGTCATTTATTTTGGTTGTAGATGTCTTCTGTTTATGTAACTGAAATATTGAAGAATAAAAAGGCATAATAACATAACTGGAACAATACACAAATAATTGCACATAGGAGAGACACTTATGAAGGTGTTTCGGTCAGACTTGGACCATTGACCAGTTAATGGTCCAGGTTGGACTGAAATGTCGTAAGTTTCATTCTCCAGCGTTTGGGTTATTTGTGTATTGTTCCAGTTACAGTATTGTGCCTTTTTATTCTTTAACATCTAATAAATCTTAGAGGAACTAACAGTTTTCAAAATATTGTAGCATGTTTCAAGAAAAATCATGGGATGATAAGTGGTTTCAAGAGGACAATAGATGAGACTATAGCATACATGATGCAGATTGCAGCCAACAGCCTGGTGTGTCACGTGGTCACCTCAAGAACATTTACTGTACTTCAGCTGCTTCAAGCAGATGAATTTTGAAGGATTGTAAGGTTGTATTACAGATCACTTTTGTTAGAGAGGAAAGGGGAAGTGTAGTGATGCTTGCAAAAGGCTGTTGATTCAAGGAATTGGAATTATTCTTTCCTTTCTCAGATCAAACTTGATTACCTACCATTTCCCAGGGATTATATGACCTCTGGAATTTCACTGTTTCTCTATATACCAAATATTCTGGCATCTGAGGTGCACGAGCACATAAGGCACACCTCAATTTTGACAAGCACATTCTAGGAGGAATACAAAAATGCATAACTTGTTTCAAAATGATAGCAAACCAGTGGGCGACTGTTTGTGTGCACAGTTTAGGTGCGAGAGGTGGGACCTTGTGCAGTCTGCCCTCTGCTCCACCCTCACCAGCCACCATAAACATAGATGCCTGTTGTTTACTGATGGCTACCTTAAAATTATACAGATGCTTCTTGCTTTACAATAGTTTAACTTAAAATATTTCAACTTACGATGTTTCGAGTTTACAATGTTGCATTAGCGATGCACATTCATACTGTACTGTAAATTTATGTATCATGTCTTAATACACATTAATTATTATTATTATTATTATTATTATTATTATTATTATGATAGGATAAACTTGTATTCATCTATTTACATTTCAGTACTGGTATTTAGTTCCATTAATTATTTTTTATTTACTTATTCAGTGACAGTACTTATTTATTTATCTTATTTGACGTACAATATTTTCAGCCTAAGATGGGTTTGTCAGAACGTGACCCTATCGTACATTGAGGAGCATCTGTATATACAGCCGTTGAAGTTGGTCTGTTTATTATGTACTCTTAGTATGCAAATTATAATTTTTAGTAGTCACTAATCACTGGAGAGTGATCTGGGTAACAGTTATATAGGTGGGTTGTTTTTGAGTTTGCCAATAATGCAGCACTGAAACCACCGCTTGCCAGTAACTCGTAGCCTTCCTTTGTTCCTGACCTTGAGCATATAAGGTGTAGGGTGATATTTTAAGTCGTGTTTTGGGAAAACAGAACTCCTTAAATACCAAAATACAGGGCATTTTAAGAAGATGGACCTGATTTCAAAGCAGTATATACTGAAATTGGGTCAGTCATTTTGAAACATCCTGTATATGGAAATACAGTGTTTTCATTGAATTTTGCCATCATTTAGGATTTAATCCTACACATGACGGCTAATGGTAATACTCTGGAATATTCCTCGGTATTCATGGAAAAAAGAATAGAAAGTAAATCAGTGCAGCTCAGGGTATAGATATTAGAAAAGAAGCACTACAGCTTTAGGAGCCACACAGTGTGGAGAATGGGAGGTAATGAGAGTTTTGAAGCACAGTAAGGGAGAATAGCTCTTAATTCTTTGAATCAAAAGCCCTCCACCAGCCCCTTTCTGCCAGGATCAAGGCACCCCTTGTCCACTTCCCTTGATGGGTCAGGGTAAACACTTGAAGGTTTTATTAAATAAATTTTGAAGATCGGAATCACTTATGGCACTCTGCAAGACTCGTGTTGCTTTTAGATAGCATTATTGTAAAACGTGCCTCACTGATTCACTAATAACTTGTAAATTTGTTTGTTTACTTCAGGAAATTGTACACAGCTTTAAAATTACACTGTACATGAAGAAAGTCACAGAGGAGTTGTTCACTCGTACAGTGATTCCTGGGATGGTGGCCCTCGCAGTCCAGTCTTGGGGAGCTCTCCGGGTGAAGGGTCAGGTCATTCAGATTGTTTTTGTGTAAGCATTGCAATAGTAAGAAAGGAGAGTTCTGTACAGTTCGAGACATTTATTAGATGAGATGTTTTGTCACTTGGGGTTTCTTCAGTCAAATACAAAGGCAGCAGGTAAAGTAGTGGAATGAAGAGAAATAGTATTTGAGGTGGTCAGTCCCTCAGCCTGGAGGAGAGTTCAGCTGCACGGTCTGGAACAACATGAAGCTGAAGCTGAAGCTTCATACTGTTCCAGACCATGGAGCTGACCTCTTCCCCAGACTGAGGGACTGACCACCTCAAATACCATTTCTCCAAGGTTGATGGACTGAATACATCATCTTCATTTCTTCTGCCTCTGTATTTGACTGAAGAAGCCTACTGTGTTGGCAAAACATTTCAACAACTTAGTTATCTCTATATTAGGACTGAAGAAGCCACTCGGGGCAAAACATTTCCTCTAATATATGCCCTGAACTGTACACAAGTGTCTTTTTCCACATCTTGTTGGTACCACCATACCATTTTTGAATTTCCAGTAGAAACATTTACTATAGATGTGTGTGTGCCTCTGGCAGCTGTAGACAAGTACGGTAATTTGCTAAGGGTCACAATGGTTCTTCACAGTCAGATTAGCTGTTCTTTCAGCATAAGTGGCCCAAGGCTTTAGATTTATTTGTTTTTTGTGTATACAGTGTAACTGTTAACCTTTTAAAGAATAAAAAGGCACAACACCATGACCAGAACAATACACAAATAACCCGCACATAGGAGAATGAAACTTACGATGATGCTACTGGTTCAAGTTGGACCATTAACATCATCAAATAACCCACCTATGTGTGGGTTATTTTTATATTTACCTTTTCTTATGTAGGTGTTATTCACTCTGTTTCTTATAAAGGAAAGGTTTGTCATTAGTGTTTGTTCAAAGCTTGCAGTTACATGAGGTATGAAGAATAACTGTGGAAGCATGAAAAAAGTTGTGAAAGCCTATGTACAGATGCTCCTTGCTTTATGATGGTTCGAATTACAATATTTTGACTTTATACCTCTGCATATTCTGTACTGTACTGCTGTATGGTACTGTACATTTATTGATAGGACATACCTGTATTCATTTATTTACTTTTTCATTTATTTACTTACATTCATATTCGATTTGCAATATTTTCAACTTACAATGGTTTCTCTGGAACATAACCCCATTGTAAGTTAAGGAGCACCTGTGTACTCCCAGGAGCGAAGGTTCAGGTAGTTCTGAGTAAAGTGAGTTATTATAAAATGTGCAGAGAGAGCAGTTTACTATGCTATGTTGGTGAAAGGTTGATGTGTTGACATCTGAACATACAGTATGTGCTTTTAGTGTAGTGGCTGATGCATCAGTGTGCTAGTTAGTGGTAGCTGAAACAACAGTAGGAGAAAGGCAGAGTACAAGGAGAATTGTGTCAGTGAGTAAATGGAAATGAAAGTGAATGAAATAAAAAAGGGAACAGTGAATGGTATCATCAGCTAGTGGGAGAATGGTGGACTAGGTGGAGGATGTGAAGGTATGATGCACTTTTAAGTCTGCAGTGACAGTGTGTTGTGGATATTTGTGGTTATAGGAAGGTGGGGTGTTAATGTTGAAGTTTAAAAACTGTAGTGTAAAGCACCCTTCTGGCAAGACAGTGATGGGGTGAATGATGGTGAAAGTTTTTCTTTTTCGGGTCACCCTGCCTTGGTGGGAATCGGCCAGTGTGTTAATGAAAAAAAAAAAAATAGTGAAGGTGGGTGCCAGAGGGAAGAGGAATGATGAAGTAAAAAGTGTTATTAGAGAGAAAATGTTGGCATTTCATCTTATGTAAAAATTTTATAAAGAAGGCAGTTTACATGGAGAAAGAAAAATAAAAAGATGTTAAATGTGTAGTGAGGGAGTGTAAAAAAGAAAAAATAAGAAAAGTTTTCAGTGTAATGTGTAAACAAACAAACAAATAATTTTTTTATTTCTTTATGCAGTAATAGAAAATGTAGTTTACACATAATAAAATATTGTTAAGAACAAAAGAAAGGCACTAGTATGCAGTGTATGCAGTACATTTTGGGATGTTGCTGGGAGGGTGAAGGGAGGGTGAGAAGAATGTTTTGAGAGAGAGAGAGAGAGAGCATCCAGATACATCCAGAGAGAGAGAGCATCCATTGCACTCTTAACATACTCACACATTAAGAGTGCATGGAGGCAAGTTGTTAGAGATTCTGAGTGTGAGCAAGATAACATTTATGAAGGAATTCAGGGAAACAAGTCAGCTGAACTGTTTCTGGTGGTGGGAGGTACAGTGCCTTCACTTTGAAGGCTGGGTGGGAATGCTGCAGTGTACTTCATCATCTGAACTGTGATATCTGTGCACTTCCAGACTAACAGCTGAGGAATGGGTGTGGAATGGTTTTCTTCTCTGGGTCACCCTGCCTTGATGAGTAATGGGTAATTTATTTGAGTCCACTGTTTCACAGAAATGTGAAATTACAACTTGTTCTCTGTAGGAGGGAGCTTAGGGGGAAAAGACCGCAATGCAGTATGATATCTCAAATCCTAAGTGACACTGGGAATTCTTGAAGTATGAGAATCGAGGTCACAATAGCTGTTGTCTGAGATTCTTTTGTTCAGTAGTGTTGAGGTTAATGGTGACAGTCTGGTACTCCCAGTTTGATATTTGAAGTCCAATGTTCTCTTATACTGAATGTTCTTTTGTGATAAAATATCAGCTTGCTTTGATAGACCCATAAGACTTAGGACCACAATATGTGATATTACAATCTGCATGATATCAGGATTCATTGTGAAACATGACTTAGGACCACATTATGTGGTATTATAATCTGTGTGACATCATGAGTCAGTGTGAGATATAAATAAATATCAGTGGTTGTTCATTGGTGCTTTGTGATCCCAGATCAGAGATTCGAATCCACATTGTTCATTTACAAACAATTTGTTTCATGATCATGAAACATTTCATCTTGCATTAATGGGCTGGAAAGGTATAATTTAAAAATCTTTTCTGCCTTCAGTGGTGTAGTGACGTTGAAGAAACGGTAATCTCAGATTGGTAGCTTGGGTTTACAGTATTCACTTACACACGGTGTTTATATTTTATAATAGATTAACCATTCCCCACCAAGGCAGAGTGAAGACACAAAGATGAAAACACATTTACATAACTTGTTTCATAGCTGTCTTAACAGAAGAGCACAGACTTCACAACTTAAATGATCTAGCAAGCTGTAAAATTCCCACCCTGATCAGCCAGACTGTGGCATCTAGGCCATCAGCCGGACTGTGGTACCTAGGTCATCAGGCAGACTGTGGTGCCTAGGTCATCAGCCAGACTGTGGCACTTATGTCATCAGCCAGACTGTGGCACTTAGGTCATCAGCCAGACTGTGGCACTTAGGTCATCAGCCAGACTGTGGCACTTAGGTCATCAGCCAGACTGTGGCACTTAGGTCATCAGCCAGACTGTGGCACTTAGGTCATCAGCCAGACTATGGCACTTAGGTCATCAGCCAGACTGTGGTACCTAGGTCATCAGCCAGACTGTGACACCTAGGTCATTAACCAGACTGTGGCACCTAGGTTGAACTGCATTCATCTAGGAGGTCCAATCAGAAACTGGGTTGCTGGGACGATATTCCCTGGACGCAATAACAGTTATCTTTCAAAGTGCAGACAGTGTGTTTCTTACCTCTGGGATTCAAGTCCAGATGAGTTGTTGAAATTGTGTCACAACAGACTGTACAACCATTCTAATACTGCATTTAGAAGTTTACTTGGCAACTACCAACTCTCTTATTTGGTTCAGCGTTTCATAAAACCTTCCCATCCAGGTGAATTCAGATTTTGTGTTATTGAAAAATATTCTATAAGGTAACTTTCCTACCAGGTGAATTGAAATTTTGTCGTTGAAAAATATTCTACAAGGTAACCTTTCCAACCAGGTGAATTAAGGGGTGTAAGCCTATACAGCGGTATTAACCTGTGGGTAATTAACCCTTTTCCAGGGAGTAACTACTTGGTGTCACTATATTTTTCTTTTATTTATGAAGGGCAGGGATTAATTAAAGTTTTGTCAAGTAAGCCCAAGTGCAACAGCACATTAAACGTTAAGTAACGCTTTGGTAGCTGGTCCACTGGCTGGTGGCCAGCCGGGATATTGACAAGACATTCCACTGAAGCATTATGCTCACTTTACCAAACATGAGACAGTCAGTGTTTATGGGGGATTTGTTCACTGTTTAACAGTGTGAAAACAAATTTTGAGTGATACAAATAATTATACTCTTAAGAGATATTATATAATTGTACTCTTAAGAGATATTGTATAATTGTACTCGTAGAGATATTATATAATTTTCCATTGTACATACATAGAGTGAAGGTAAATTTTAAAAACGGATATTTGTTAAATGTAAATAGTGTACTTTGAGTACTGTACGTAATTGTTTTCATTATGCTGGTTCTTCATGAAATGACTAAAATAGTCCCAGAGAATTATTGGCTAAGATGGAGCATTTCAGGTGGGAATTTCTGGTATAGACATGGGTAAAGGAGAGTATGAGTTAAAAAAAAAATTATATTTGCTTTATGAGTAGCTTCACGGCAATTTATTTACTCATTAAGTCTGATCACAGCGTGACCAGCAGCCAAGATCAGCCAGACCAGTAGCACTGATCATTGTGTGATCAACAGCACTGATCACAGTGTGATCAGTAGCATTGATCAGTGTGATCAGTAGCATTGATCAGTGTGATCAGTAGCATTGATCAGTGTGATCAGCAGCATTGATCATAGTGTGATCAGCACTGATCACAGCATGACCAGCAGCATTGTCAGCATTGACATCACAGTATAAAACTATAAATTAGTTGTCTTATTTTAGTAGTTCACTGACAGTCAGCACATTGATGTACAGGAGGGCCCCGCTTATACAGAAGGTTAGGTTCTGGGCTACTGTAGGGCCCCACTTATATAGGAGCTTAGGATCTGGGCTACTGCTGTAAAGTGAAACATAGCCTTTGTTCACTTTCAAATACATATTTAATCCTGATAACATGTTGACACTATCTAATATTAAGTGAGAAATATAGCTAGGCCTTTAAAATGCATATACAGTACACACATTAAGTTGCAGCGAGGAGAAGGCTGGAGGCAGTGGAGATGTCATGTCTGAGGGCAATGTGTGGTGTGAATATAATGCAGATAATTCGTAGTTTGGAAGTTAGGAGGAGGTGCGGGATTACCAAAACTGTTGTCCAGAGGGCTGAGGAAGGGTTGTTGAGGTGGTTCGGACATGTAGAGAGAATGGAGCGAAACAGAATGACTTCAAGAGTGTATCAGTCTGTAGTGGAAGGAAGGCGGGGTAGGGGTCGGCCTAGGAAAGGTTGGAGAGAGGGGGTAAAGGAGGTTTTGTGTGCGAGGGGCTTGGACTTCCAGCAGGCATGCGTGAGCGTGTTTGATAGGAGTGAATGGAGACAAATGGTTTTTAATACTTGACGTGCTGTTGGAGTGTGAGCAAAGTAACATTTATGAAGGGGTTCAGGGAAACCGGCAGGCCGGACTTGAGTCCTGGAGATGGGAAGTACAGTGCCTGCACTCTGAAGGAGGGGTGTTAATGTTGCTGTTTAAAAACTGTAGTGTAAAGCACCCTTCTGGCAAGACAGTGATGGAGTGAATGATGGTGAAAGTTTTTCTTTTTCGGGCCACCCTGCCTTGGTGGGAATCGGCCAGTGTGATAATAAAATAAACATTGGCCTTCTCCCACCAAGGCAGGGTGGCCCGAAAAATAAAAACTTTCATCATCATTCACTCCATCAGTATCTTGCCAGAGGTGCACTTACACTACAGTTATAAAACTGCAACATTAACACCCCTCCTTCAGAGTGCAGACACTGTACTTCCCATCTTCAGGACTCAAGTCCGGCCTGCTAGTTTCTCTGACTCCCTTCATGAATGTTATCTTGCTCACACTCCAGCACATTACTTACCTTAAAATATTTTCATCCTTAGCTTATAGTGAGTGGTAAATACATCTATTGTAGGAAGAATGGGTATAATTGAAAACTGTTGCATTACGAAATGCTGCAAAGCGAAACGCTAAAGTGAAGTGCTGCACGGCAAAGTGCTGTTAAGATATGTGCTCTAAAGTGAAGCAGTGCAAAGCGAAGTGCTCAAAAGTGAAGCACTGTAAAGCAAAACTGTGTACAGAAAAGCACTCTAAAGCAAAGAGCTGTAAAGCGGGGCCTGCCTGTATTGATGAACCAATTTATTTAGAGTAACTCTGTATAACTACATGTACAGTAATGGATGATGGTTTCTTAACATCGACTACTAACTAATTTATTGTTGACTAAAATATTTTAATAGTTTTAATCAAAGAAAAGTAAACAATATCGGCCTTAATCCAAGTGCAAGTTCAAATCATAATGACTCAGGTTTAAGGTAAGATGTTTGGTTATATGCTATTAGTTCTCCAGAATTGTATACATGTCACATATGTATCATTGCCATATGATCCATGCTGCCCAGCTAGGGGTCGAAGAAAGCAGGTATTTGTTTAAAAAAAGAAAAAATGGAGATTTGTGTAACCTGTTATGAGAAACTGGGTATGTATTCTCACCATAGGCTACAGTAATGTGGGTTATCGGTGGAAATTTCGTTTTGTTGCACAAGTTAAAAAAACTGTCATAAAACGTGACATTGCCGTGTTTAAGATGTGATGCTGCTGAGCTTTCTTTCGCATTAACTAAGGGCAGTCTGGTTCATGTGAGTTTTGATGTGCATTGAATATACAGCCAGGCCTTGGTTAGTGGGAGTTTGAATAGTGCAAATTTCGATTTGGTGTGGAATTAATGCAAGTTCCCCTCCAAACCCTTCAAATCATGCACAAAAATCACACAAGATTCGAATAGTGCAAATTTGAATAATGCGACCACTTCACGGGATTCATTGTTTGCACTAATCATGACCTGTCTGTATAATGTTAATGCTGTAGATTAAAGAAGTTATCATACATTATACACACACGTCATAAAATTAGTTCTATAGAATATAGATCATGTTGTATTTTCACATAGTTTATTTGATTTAATTAAAGACTTTCCCTATACAGTATTAAATTGATAAAATTTATTAAAATTTACCAAGATGGGTAAGAATTACCCTTAATGTGATAATGTTAGGTCTTAGATACTCTCAATATTTGATATTGTGTACCAAAAACTAGCATATAGTCATTTCATCAGTACATTCATTTAAAATTTCTTCTCTCGTTTCATAAACCAGTACTATTACTTAATTGTGCCATGACCTCTAACTCTGAGAATGAAGATAATAACAAAAATAAGGAATGCACTAGGTGATAAGCAGCAGCTGGTATAAGTTCCTCGGAGTGGTATACCTAGAGGGTGTTCAGGAGTCAACGCCCTAACGGCCTGGTCCATGACCAGGCCTTGTGCGGTAAACTCCCCGTGTGACAGCCCTCTGTGTAACAAACTTCAGAAATGCAGAACAGAATATGCCGGGTCAGTTGACTCTGCAACGACGGTCAGAATCCGTTGCGTGTCAGTCACTGTTACTGTCACAGTAACAGAAACATATTAGTACTGTTACAGTAAAATATAGTGGTTGAAGATTTTCATTATCAGCCACTCAGTTCCTCCTCACTGTACTAATATGTTATATGGAGGGTTTCCTGTGGTGAGAAAAAGCATTATTGGCATTGAAAATTTTATTAAAATGTTTTGTCCACGCATGGACTTTTATCAACACAAAATCCTCAATACAGTAGGACCCCCTTGTCCGCGGGATATGTTCTAAGGATCTGCTGTGGATACCAAAACCATGGATAGTAGCATACCCTATATACAAGTCCTATACATACCTATTATAAAGTTTAATTGATAAATTATGCACAATAAGTGGAGAATTATCACTTTTTCACTGATGGGAAGCACTTCACAGCTTCTCTTAGGCTTTGAAGAACTGCCAACTTCTCTACTTTTGCACTTTAGGGCCATTATTATGCAAAATTAAAAGGTATTTTTGGGACCCAGCAAACTGTGGGTAACTGAAATTGCAGATACCCGATCAGCGGATACGGGGGTTCTACTGTATAATAAACCTCAGTATAACACACTTGTGAAATAATGGGCAAAATCCACTAGGTAAAGTATACCTTTTTTTTTTATTCATTCTCACTGTTTATTACAATATATGCAAAGTATGTGTACAGCACAAGATTGTGCTAATGTTGGTAGAATTACCGACAATGTGTTAGGTAAAAGGACACAAATGCAGCTGATGCGACATATTATTGTGGCAGCGTTTTGCTCTCCAGGAGCTTTGTCAAGCTTGTATTGTTTGTAGTGGCTTGACAAAGCTCTTGGAGAGTGAAACATTGCCACAATAAAATGTCACATTGCAGGTACTCCTCGATTTGTGATATTTTGACTTTATGATGGTGCAAAAGCAGTTACTTTGGAGATGAAACTTTAGATAATTACCCAGCATGAAGGCGGCAAGTCCATTACTCATATTCATTTATTTATTTTTCAGTACTGATACACCTACCACCCGACTTACGACCTGCTCGACTTACGACCACTCGACTTACGACCACTTGACTTACGACCGTGTTTTTTATGCCAAATTTCTGGGAAATAAACAACTATTTGTGTTGTACACAGTGTTTATCCTAAACTTTACAGTATAAAATACAGTACTAACAACATAAAAAGTAAAGTAAAACATGAAATACCAAAATAAAACAATAAAATAAAGTAATCACAAAAATGTTTTGTTGATATTCAGTAGTAAAGTTTGACTTACGACCATTTCGACTTACGACCGGTTTCTCGGAACCGAACTCTGTCGTAAGTCGGATGGTAGGTGTATTTAGTTACAGTAATTATTTGTTTATTTACTTATTCAGTGACAGTAGTTATTTATTTACTTATTTAGCATATACAGCCTCTCCTCACTTAACGACAAAGTTCTGTTCCTTAGACCACGTCGGTAAATGAATTCGTCGCTACGTGAGGAGCATACTATAATGGTAGTGGGTTTGTGTCAACCGTTTTTTATATTGTTTTAATATAATTTTTTCACCATTTGTAACATTTCTGGCATATTTTTTAAGGTTTATACAGTAGTGTACTGTATATTGTATTAAACAGAATATAGGAAATCAGCTCTAATATACATTATTTAGGTATGTATACTGGTCAGAGAGCCCATTGTAAGTCTGAATCATCGGTAAATGAGCACGTCGCCAAGTGAGGAGAGGCTGTATTCATATTTGACTTACGATATTTTTGACTTATGATGGGTTTGTTAAAATGTAACCCCATTGTAACTTGACAAGGACATGTAGTTGCACCCATGTCCTTCTGCCTAACACAGTACAGTATTAGGTATACAGTACATTTTTTTGTTTTTTGCTATATTTTTTTAATATTTTTCCGATTTATTGGGCTTTCGGACAGTCTTCTCTATTTGTCCTCTCTGTTGAGGGTTTACTGATTTGATAAAGCTCAGTCCTGGACAAGACATCGTAAGGAAGGCTTCACTGTAAACATATTGGTGTTTTCAGTACCTGCCTACATACACCCCTTTCATCCCTGATCTTGGTTACGAAGGTACTTACTATAAGCTCTTATGAAGCTCCTTTATATATATATATGCAATTTTTTATAAATGTGATTTAAACATATTCTTCCAAAATTTAACTTGTGTGGAAAGGCTATATAGTATGCACTATTAAATACTTGATTCATTTTTTCAATCACATTTACCCAAAAAATTATGCTATATAGAGGAGATTTTTAAGAGAGCTCACTGTACAGAAGAATAAGCTTTTCTTTGGCCATCTTACTTACCAGTAACCCAAAAAAACCTCATCTCTGAGCACAAGATTGTCTACGTAAAAGCTCGCTCTGCAGCAAGCTCTCCATACTACCAGTTCCTGACCTCGTATACTAGAAGCTTTTCTATATAGTTTGTGGCTTAGCAGAGTAGCAGGGTAAACCCCAGTACAGGATCATGGTTACGTAATCCCCCATATATTCCAAAACACCCATGGGCTTAACAAAACCATAGATATAATTTTATAAAAAATATATTATCTAACTAAATTAGTTATAGGTTATTGAATGAGCTTTAGTTCTGTGATTTTATATATATATATATATATATATATATATATATATATATATATATATATATATATATATATATATATATATATATATATATATATATATATATATATACGTATATATATATATAATATATATATAAAATTATTATTTATTATTAGAAATTCACTGCCAGTGATTCTACAATTTGGCAGTGCAAAATATTAAATTTGTTTATACATTACTGGCTTGTATTCTAAATACAGTAAATGTACATTTCACATGAGTTTCAAATTATATTAGCAGATGCATTAATCATTTTTTATATGAAGGTACTTGCGCTGTACAGGTGCTCCTCGACTTACGATGGTTTGACTTGGGATATTTCGACTTTACAATGGTGCAAAACGGTTACTTGGGAGATGAAACTTGAGATAACTACCCAGCATGAAGGCAGCAAGTCCATAACCTGTATTCATTTATTAACTTTTCAATAGTGGTATTCAGTTAGTTACAGTAATTATTTGTTTATTTACTTAATCAGTGATAGTAGTTATTTATTTAGCATATACAGTGGACCCCCGGCTTACGATATTATTTCATTCCAGAAGTATGTTCAGGTGCCATTACTGAACGAATTTGTTCCCAAAAGGAATATTGTGAATTAGATTAGTTCATTTCAGACCCCCAAACATACACGTACAAACGCACTTACATAAATACACTTACATAATTGGTCGCATTGGGAGCTGATCGTAAAGCGGGGGTCCACTGTATTCATATTTGACTTACAATATTTTTGATTTACATTGGGTTTGAACATAGTCCCATTGTAAGTCAAGGAGCACCTGTATTTTGAATAGGGATGAATTTCCGCAAATAAGATTCAGGTTGTACGTACTTCTACTTCCTTTGTAATATAGTACATTTTTCATGCAGTGTGTCGCAGTCGCGCAAAAGGGAGAGTTTTATACATAGCTCATACATAGAAACTAGGTTGATCTGTGGACCTTGTTTTGGCATTAGCTATGGTAACCAACCTATTGCACCAGCTATGACTACATTTTCACAGTTGTACTAACCCTCCACTGTTGATAAAACTCTCCTGAGGGAAGGTGCTTTGATTTGAAAAGTAGCTTTAATTCAAGAAATTAAAGCTACCTTTTCCCTTTCTTGGATCAAATCCGACTACCTCTGCCTCACCTCCCATTGCTACCAGTGGCCTAAAGCCTTTGTATGGTAAAATAGGTGAAGAGATAGCAAGGTAAAGATGGAAGAGTAGATAAGAGTCAAGTATTGGAGGGTCCTGCATGTACAGCACTTTTTTGGTTTTCCACATTTTTCACTGGCTTTAAATTGAGCCATTGTTCACTGTGATCTACCCACCAGCGATTGTCACTGACAGGTTAAACAATGGCACAATTGAAAGCCAATGAAAATGTGGAACACTGAAAAGAGGTGCTTTATATGTGGAGGCCCTGCTGTATAGATGATGCTGTGGTTGAAACGAGTCACTAAAAACTCGCACTGAAGTGAAGATGCTTACCACAACGTTTTGGTCCTACCTAGACCATTGTCAAGTGACAAACTTGAGCCAGTTGACTGAACATTAATAGATCCAGGACTTAGAACTTGACTGCGTGCACACATATGCACGCATGCACACACATGTATACACGTGCACATGCACACATGCAAACATACGTGCACACACACACACACACACACACACACACACACACACACACACACACACACACACACACACACACACACACAGGCTGAGGAAAGAAGGTGGGAAGCTCACAAGAAACGACCAGGAGGTATGTGAGGAGCTCAACATGAGATTTCAAGAAGTATTTACAGTGGAGGCTGAAGGGACAACGGGAAGACAAAACAGTGGCGTACAGCAACAAGGGATATACCAACAAGTGTTGGATGAATTACACACAACTGAGGAGGAGGTGGAGAAGCTCCTAAGTGACCTTGATACCTCAAAGGTGGTGGGACCAGACACCATCTCTCTGTGGGTCCTTAGAGAGGGAGCAGGGACACTACATGTGCCACTAACCAAATTCTTCAACACTTCCCTTGAAACTGGGCAACTACCTGAAGTATGGAAGAAGGCAAATGTAGTCCCCATCTTTAAGAAGGGAGATAGAAATGAAGCACTAAATTATAGACCAGTGTCACTGACATGTATCATATGCAAAGTCTTGGAAAAGATTGTCAGGAGGAGAGTGGTGGAGCACCTGGAGCGGAACAAGATTATAAACGACAGCCAGAAAGGATTCATGGAAGGCAAATCCTGTGTCACAAACCTACTAGAGTTTTATGACAAGGTAACTGAAGTAAGAAATGAGATGGAGGAGTGGGTTGATTGCATTTTCTTGGACTGCAAGAAGGCCTTCAACACGGTTCCTCACGAGATTAGTACAGAAGCTAGAGGAACAGGCATGTATAACAGGAAGGGCACTGCACTGGATCAGAGAATACCTAACAGGGAGGCAACAGCGAGTCATGGTCCATGATGAGGTATCACAGTGGGTGCCAGTGACGAGCGGGGTCCCACAGGGGTCAGTCCTGGGACCAGTGCTATTCTTGGTATATGTGAACGACATGACGGAAGGGATAGACTCGGAAGTGTCCCTGTTTGCAGATGACGTGAAGTTAATGAGGAGAATTAAATCAGACGCGGACCAGACAGGTCTACAAAGAGACCTGGACAGGCTGGATGTGTGGTCCAGAAACTGGCTCCTAGAATTTAACCCCGTCAAATGCAAAGTCATGAAGATCGGAGGAGGGCAAAGAAGACTGCAGACAGAGTATAGGCTAGGTGGCCAAAGGCTGCAAACATCACTCGAGGAGAAAGACCTAGGAGTGAGTGTAATACCGAGTACATCACCAGAAGCACACATTAACCAGATAACTGCTGCAGCATATGGGCGCTTGGCAAACCTGAGAATAGCGTTCCGGTACCTCGGTAAGGAATCGTTCAAGACTTTATACACTGTGTACGTCAGGCCCATACTGGAGTATGCAGCACCAGTTTGGAACCCACACCTGGTCAAACACGTCAAGAAATTAGAGAAAGTGCAAAGGTTTGCAACAAGGCTAGTTCCAGAGCTAAGGGGAATGTCCTATGAAGAAAGGTTAAGGGAAATCGGTCTGACAACACTGGAGGACAGGAGGGTCAGGGGAGACATGATAACGACATACAAAATACTGCGTGGAATAGACAAGGTGGACAGAGACAGGATGTTCCAGAGATGGGACACTGAAACAAGGGGTCACAATTGGAAGTTGAAGACTCAGATGAATCAAAGGGATGTTAGGAAGTATTTCTTCAGTCATAGAGTAGTTAGGAAGTGGAATAGTCTGGCAAGTGATGTAGTGGAGGCAGGAACTATACATAGTTTTAAGACGAGGTATGATAAAGCTCATGGAGCTGGGGGGTAGAGGACTTAGTAGCGGTCGGTGAAGAGGCGGGGCCAGGAGCTGAGTCTCGACCCCTGCAACCACAGTTAGGCGAGTACAATTAGGCGAGCGCGCGCGCGCGCACACACACACACACACACACACACACACACACACACACACACACACACACACACACACACACACACACACACACACACACACACACACACACACACACACACACACACAGTGGTCCCTCGTTTTTCGTAATTAATCCGTTCCTGGAGCCATTACTATAAACGAAATTTACGATTTACGAATCAATTTTCCCCATAAGAAATAATGTAAATACAATTAATCCTTTCCTGACACCCAGAAGTATTAAAACTAAAAAAAAATTTTAACATGAAATATGCATGTAGTACATAAACAATACAATGGGAAATGATGAATGAAACATTAACAGCATAACACTTACCTTTATTGGAGATTCTTCTTAGTGTATGGGAGACTGGAGGAGGAGAGAGAGTGGATTGTTTATAGTTTGGAAGGGGAATCTTCTTCCATCAACACCTCAGGTACCATTTGCTTTTCTGGGGTTGCTTCTCTTCTCTGTTTCTTAATGCCACTAGGACCACCTTGAGAGTCACTGGAGTCCTGTCTCACAAAATAACTGTGGAGAGAGCTGTTTCTGGCATCTCTTTAACACTTCCCTAAAATGGCCCAAGACTTTGTCACTGTACATGTTGCCAATATGGCTTGCAACAACCTTGTTAGGGTGATGTTTCTCCATAAAGCTTTCCATCTTACCCCACATAGTAAAAATCTCTTTAATTTCTGAAGAAGGCACCTTCTTCCATCTCTCTTCCTCCTCCTCTGCAGCAAGATTCTGAGCTGCGAAGTGTTGCTCTTCCTGCTGAAGCTCTTGCAGCTCCTCAGTGGTGAGCTCTTCATTGTGGTCTTCCACCAATTCTTCCACATCCTCCAAACTCACATCCAACCCCATGGAACTCCCCAGTGCCACAATTGATTTTACAACAGACATAGGCTCATTAGGGTCAGTCCCAAATCCTTCAAAATCCCTCTTGTCGACACAATCTGGCCACAATTTTCTCCAGGCAGAGTTCAAAGTCTTGGTAGTCACTCCCTCCCAAGCCATACCTATAAGGGTTATGCAGTGGAGGATGCTGAAGTGTTCTCTCCAAAATTCCCTTAGGGTCAAGTGAGTGTCTGTGGTCACAGTCAAGCACCTGTGAAACATTGCTTTTCTGTAGAGTTTTTTAAAGTTTGCAATAACCTGCTGGTCCATGGGCTGGAGGAGAGGAGTGGTATTCGGGGGCAAGAACTTTACTGTGATGAACCCAAACTCCTCGAAAATTAGGTCATCCAAGTTTGGAGGATGAGCAGGTGCATTGTCCATTACTAGCAGGCACTTGAGATCCAATTTCTTTTCCAGGAGATACTCCTTCACACTAGGGCCAAACACTTCATTGAACCACTCGACGAAAATTTCCCTCGTGACCCATGCCTTACTATTAGATTTCCAAAACACACAATTTACTCTTCATAACATTGTTTTTCCTGAACACTCTGGGATTTTCAGAATGGTACACTAGTAATGGCTTCACTTTGAAATCCCCACTAGCATTAGCACAGAACATTAGTGTCAGCCTGTCTTTCATAGGCTTGTGTCCTGGCATTGCCTTTTCCTCTTGTGTAATGAAGGTCCTCTTTGGCATTTTCTTCCAAAAGAGGCCTGTTTCATCACAATTGAACACTTGTTCAGGTTTCAGTCCTTCAGCCTCTATGTACTCCTGGAACTCATGCACATATTTTTCAGCCGCCTTGTGGTCCGAACTGGCAGCCTCACCATGCCTTACCACTCGTATGCCAGTACGGTTCTTAAATCTCTCAAACCAGCCTTTGCTGGCCTTAAATTCACTCACTTCACCACTATTTGCAGGCAATTTCTTTACCAAATCTTCATGCAACTGCCTAGCCTTTTCACAAATAATCAAAGTCATAAGAGTATCTCCTGCTAATTGTTTCTCATTTATCCACACCAATAATAACTTCTCAACCTCTTCCAGTACTGGTGATCTCATTTTTGTCAGCATAGTTACTCCCTTTGCAACAACAGCATCCTTTATTTCATTTTTCTTGGCCACTATGGAACATAAGGTTGTGTAGGGTTTCTTATACATCCTGGACAGTTCGGCCACACTTGTACCGCTTTCATATTGTTCAATGATGGTTTTCTTAAATTCAGTCGTATTTCTCACCTTCTTTACCACAGGCTTGGCACTAGGAGCTTTCTTAGGAGTCATGGTAGCTTATTTAGTACTTGCAAGCATTAAAATAAATGGAATATTATGAAATATTTCGCTGGAGCACGTGAGGGGACCTTCGCTCACTGGTAAACAATGCCAGACTGGCTGCCGCCCCGGCTCACGCCGTGGGTACGCGTCCCGGACGAACTACGACTCGCGAGTCAACCTATGAAAAGCGAGTCCATGTTTATACGAAAATACCCCTATGATTGGCGAATTTTACGATTGCCGGGAACTACGAAAAGCGGGGGACCACTGTATATATATACATACATATACATACATACATATTGGGGGCCAGACGCTGTCACTTAATCTGCACTCGTGGTAATAAATACCGACAAGCTGGTTTAGAAAAACACGTAAGTAAACACTAGGACATACGTATTAGAAAATGTTTCAGTCCTGGGACCTTGATCACTTTTGACATAGAGAGGTTAAAAGACAGTATATACATGTATAGGCAGAGTGAGGTGTGAGTGATGCATGGTGACCTGAAGAATGCCATATTGGGATGAGGACGGGTAGGTGGTGCTGGGTAGGTAGTGCTGGGTAGGTGGTGCTTTGCCTAGTTGAGTGTCATGTATGCTAATGTTTTAGAGATTTTGTAATTTTTAGTGTTACGCTCTATGGTGTCTGTGACGGCAATGTCTGGAAGCCTCGCTAATTGCTATCACCAACACCATAGAGCATAAAACTGGAAATTAAAAAATCTCTAAAACATTAGCATATGTGATACTCAGCCAGGCAAAGCACCACCTACCCAGCAACACAAGAGTCGCATGATCACATTGTCTACCTGTCCTCATCCCAATATGACATTCTTCAGGTCACCATGTGTCACTCACACCTCACTCTTTGCCTATATATACTGTCTTTCAACCTCTGTACATCAGAAATGATCCAGGTCCCAGGACTGAAACATCTTTTTATAAATATGTCATAGTGTTTACTTACATGTTTTTCTAACCCAACATGCACATGTACACTCACACCTACATGCACATGTACACCCACCCCTACATCCACATCCAGACCCCCTCTCTCCCTCGCCCACCCTTTTTTGAGTAATTTTGACATGCCACAGACTTCCTGTTTCCATCATTAGTAAGCTGTGCTGTGTCAGTTATACATGGCATACTTTATTGAACTTGGTAGTATTTGTGAGTGATGAATTTTATGAGACACTCGTGATGGTAAATTTTCAGACCCTGTACACTTTGCATAAGAATAGCAGAGATGCATTTTGGACATAGTTAACTTTTTTGGGCTATGGTATTTTGGGTAAATTGGTGCATTTATTTTAGTAAATTGGACGATTCATGAGGGTTAGCAGAGCTATTAGTTCTAACTAATGGCTCTGCTAGTTAGTGACTCACTGCTAACTCTGGGGCTCCTGAAGACTATGTATAGACTGGTCTAGGACTGGGCTTCAGGGATGTTGACCCCCAAGAGTATCCTTCGGGTATAGTATACAAATACTGTCCTGTACTAGTAGTATACTGTGCACAAGGGGATGAAATAATACCAGTGAATCATGGATCACCATCAGAATATTTAAACTTGTGTATGGGCGAATTCATAGCTACAGAACCTGCAAGTTGAGGCATACTCGCCTATTGAAGGTGTATAGTTTGTTAGGATATTTTGATTATATTGTGTATGTAGTTATATACACACATGCATAGTTCAAGATACTGAGGTGAGACATTTTTCCTATAACTAGTACTTGTTCAGTCCTATTACAGAGACACCTAAGAAATGAGTACAGAGGTGGGAATCAAGTGGCAAGCTGTGAGAGGGTAGAGGTAGTAGTAATACAGTTGGGGCATGATGGGTTGGGTTTGAGAGGGAGCTGTCACCAGTGGGGTAACATTAAAGTGCTCCTGGTGCGGACATGACGTTACTGGCGGGTGTCGTCTAATGGCAGCATCCAGGTTGGGTAGTAAGAGGTTTGCTAAGACTTTGTGAATGCTGAAGAAAGGATTTTTGTGGGATGGTGATGGTTACTGCTGGCATGTTTTTTTCTTTTTTTTTTTTAATATTCAGGTGGGCCCCACTTATACACTGCTGGAAAGTGAAACATAGCCTTTTTTAACTTTCAAATGCATTTAAAAGCCTGTTAAAATGTTTACACTATCATATATTAAGTGAGCAATAGGGCTAGTCCTAAAAAATGCATATACAGTACATATTTTCTTCCTTAGCTTATAGTGAGTTAATATATTTATTGTAGGAAGTCTGAGTAAATGAAGAATGAGTGTAATTGAAAATCACTGCATTAGTGAAACACTGTGAAGTGAGGCACTCTAAGGTGGGTCCCACCTGTACTCACAAAAAAAAAAAATGCTAAGCTCATGTTTACTGTTCATCACTGCATGGCAGGAGGTGTTTATGATAACTTGTGGAGGGTATGTACAAATATGAAACGAGAAAAATCATAGTTTGTGCAGGAATTCTGGTTCAGTTCAGAAGTCCTAGAGAGAATCTGCAGCATAAGATGTATGTACTTCCTGAGAGATGTGCAGCTAGAATAAGGGCGCAATACAGTGGATTGAAGATGTGGGAATGAAGTTTATGTGCTCTTTGATACCGGTAAGTGGGGCAGTCTTGAAGTGTGTGGACATCACAGTTCAAATGACCCTCCAAATACAGTAAACCTTCGATTTAAAGGACCTCAATTTAACAGACTTCGGAAATACAGGTCAAAACCCACTGGGTCGGTTGATTCAGAAGCAGTGTACAAATTCCGTTGGTTACAGAATTGTCTTGTCACTATGACCACAGTAAAACATCTCACCTCTGTCCACCACAGTTGCAACTACTGGCCACCCACTTCCTCCCCATTAATCTGTTAAATTGAGGATTTACTCTATATACCATTTTTAAATACTGTATATTCATTATCTTTGAAACTGATAACATAGGAGACCTGACAGTATAACGTATTCTCGCCATGTTACAATTTCTCCTTTGCAATTGCTCTGTTGTTTTGCCACAAAACAAATCTTGGGCAAAAATTTTGATTATGAAAACCCTTTTTGAGCACGAACATACAAGGTTGATGCTTCCTTAAAAAGATGTGTATATTCTTTGTCAAATATTTGTTTAGTCTTACGAAGCTTATATAGTACTGTAGTTCATAATTCTTTACAACAGTGTGAATGCAGGACGACCTTACGTCTAATTATTCTTGAAGAGATTCTAAGGAAGTTGCCTTTCTGTCATGTGCAGGGATATACAGTGATTATAATTGTAAAGTATATTCATATAATTATGTATTTTACTTCTCTAATTCATACTTATGATGATTCAGAAATTGAACTTTTAAGAAAATTGTATGCCATCAACTTTTTTTTTTTTACATTGGGATTTGGGAGGTTACTAGTATATGGAGTATATTTTACATTTTATCACATCTATTATCAAATACTAAATAGCTAAATTGTTTTACTTTTTTTAATGTACAGATGCTCCTTGCTTATGATGGTTGGGCTTACAATGTTTTGACTCTACGATGGTGCAATAGTGATGCACATTTAATAGTCATCCTTGGGTAATCAAATCAATGTGCTGTACTGTAGCATCACAGTAATTATTTGTTTATTTACTTATTCAGTGACAGTAGTTATTTATCTACTTATTTATTTATCATATCGTATATACGTTCACATCTGATTTACGATATTGTCTACTTATGATGGGTTCATTGGAACATAACCCCATTGTAAGTCAAGGAGCACCTGTAAGCAGTTGGTATTTAAGTTTAATCTGTTATGCATGTATGCACAAGGTTTAAAGTCTCAAATATTGTTCAGGCATATCTTACTATCTTACTAAGCAACACTGAATAAATAGGCTGATGAAACAAATTACTTTTCTTGAAGCCCCATAGTGAAAAAGAGACTTCATTTTTGGTTTAGCGGTGAGTACCGTCGTGATGAGAGTTAAAATTTGACATTATGGTATGTATTGACTGGCATGTAGTTCCCACATTGTAGATTGAAACTGTTGGTAGGTAATAAGTGAGTTTATTTTGTTAATGGTGAGCACAGTCTCCTCATAGGAGGAGCAGAGTACAAAGTCAATACTTGTCCCCGGCCAGCCACATACACTACACCCTGGTATGTTAGTGAAAAATGTCCCTCTTGAATGTATGCAAGTCTTACTTATTAAATTATAGGAGACTTGACTTTCAGGGTTGGATTTGGATGTATATACAGTATAGGAAGAATCAAGTTGTCAGGTCCCTGAAGTGCTGCTTGTAGAGGCATGTCCTATCACTTTGTACATATACTG
>NC_091379.1:8864495-9014495 GCF_038502225.1 Cherax quadricarinatus
AGTAGTTTTTAATAACTGGGATGATTTTAGTGTCCTGGCTCCTCCATAGAATATTCAAGGTACAAAATAGTGGCTTCTTGCAGTTCATGATAAATAGGATGTTCCATGAGGTTGGGCCTGGGACAGAGTACAGGGTGGGTGCAATTGGTGACTTTTTTTTTTGTATCAAGTGGGGTTAGAGTTATACTAGAAATAATGGAGATATGGGTAGGGTTTTGAGTCTGATCTATGAAAAACTCATGTAGATTGTCAATTTTTAAGCTGATTAATGGCTCACTGAACATAGAGTCATATTACAACTTCAGTATTTCATTCATTTAAAGGTCATCAGTGTAGGTTTTATCTCCTTTAGCCAAGGGCCCAATACTGAATGTAGGTGTTGCTCTGGATTTTGCATATGAGGAAAAGTATTTGGGATCTCTCTCAAATTCATTTATGGCTTTTTGTTACCTCTGTCTCTCCTAGGCCTTGTTCGAAATCATTATTTTCCATTTTTTTTTTTTCAACAAGTCGGCCATCTCCCACCGAGGCAGGGTGACCCAAAGAGAAAGAAAGTCCCCAAAAAGAAAAAAAATTTATTATCATTCAACACTTTCACCACACTCGCACATAATCACTGTTTTTGCAGTGGTGCCCAGAATACAACAGGTTAGAAGTATATACGTATAAAAATACACAATATATCTCTCTAAACTGCCAATATCCCAAACCCCTCCTTTAGAGTGCAGTTGTACTTCCCATTTCCAGGATTCAAGTCCAGTTATATAAAATTTCTCTTCTAATAATGTTGGTGGAAATACCGACAGTGTGTTAGGTAAAAGGGCACAGAGTGCAACTAATGTGACATTTCATTGTGGCAACGTTTCGCTCTCCAGAAGCTTTATCATGCCATTATTTGCACTTGTCTCCTCTCATCCAGTTCTCTTGCTAGTGTTTCTTTTTGTTCTTCAGAAAGTCTACAGCTACTGAGAAGTTCTGTAATTCTCTTTCTTCCTCTGTAGAAGTAGCACATCTCTCTTACTAACTTGCATCTTCTCCTCTTTTTCCTTAACCCTTTCAGGGTTTTCGACGTACTAGTATGGCTTATGAACCAGGGTTATTGACGTACTAGAACGCCTAAATTCTAGCGCCTTCAAATCTAGTGAGAGAAAGCTGGTAGGCCTACATATGAAAGAATGGGTCTATGTGGTCAGTGTGCACAGTATAAAAAATATCCTGCAGCACACAGTGCGTAATGAGAAAAAAAAAACTTTGTGTTTTTGGATTAAAATAGCGACTTTGCACTGTATTTTCGTATGGTATTTATGGCTGTATTCTAGTTTTCCTGGTCTCATTTTATAGAATTGAAGACATATTACAGAAATTGAGATGATTTTGATTGGTTTCACAAAGAAAAATACCTTGAAATTGAGCTCAAAATAGCAGAAATGTTCGATTTTTACCAAAGTTCAAAAGTAAACAAATCATGCGAAGCGTCCAATACACGTCAACTGGTAAGTCTTATATTCTTTCACAAGTGCGCTGATATTATTTATACCATTTCTACACAAATGCAGTAGTCTGCATAACAGTAAATCCTCTATTTTTTGTAAGAATAAAAATTCAAAGTGGAAAGAAAAGAAATATAAGAGGGGCCTGGGGATGTGACTAACGAACAGAGAACTTGTTATTTTAGTGCCAGGAATGTCTGTCTTGCTTATTCTGGACCCTATTTGGAAATTGGCATCTTCTGAAATTTGTGTGAAATTGGCAAAATTGCCAATTTCTAACCACTTTATTGGATAGTTGAAATTAGTAAATGGGTGGTTTCTTGTACTCATTCGATAGAAAAAATGGAGTTCTAGCGAAATAAATATGATTTTTGTCGACTAGTACACAGGAATTGGCCAAACATAGGGCTCAAAGTTGGCAAAATCGCTGATGCATAAATATCGGCAAGACCGCTAACTTCATGAGAGCATAATTCCATAAGTTTTCCATCAAATTTCATACTTTTGGTGTCATTATGATCTGGAAAAGATTCTCTATCATTTCATAAGAAAAAAATTTTTTTTTTTTTCTGAAAAATTTTTGACCCTGAGAACAAGTTTAGGAGAGGGCCTCTTGACCCTGAAAGGGTTAATGGTATGTGTCTATAGCATACTGCTAGTGTTATTGAGCTCATCTTCTTGAAGTTAGTGGCTAACAAGCTGATTTTAATCAAACTACCCTCTGGTTTCCGGTTGACCTCTGTTTGCTATCTTGCGGGTAATGAAATCTGTGTGACTGTATATTGTACACACAAAGAGGCCTGTGTGATTATCTCGCAGAGAGAGAGAGATGCCTAGCACATTTCATGGAGAGATGCCTGTCACCTCAGGAGAGATGCCTGGAACATCTCATGGAGAGCTTGTACAATGAATAATCCTCATTTGACAGTAAAAAGAATGATCCAGAGCCACCCTTTCCACACACTTTAAAATGTTAAGCATCCTGAACTTGACTTAAAGGTAAGTAATAAATAATATCGAGAGGGCTGAGGAGGGGTTGTTGAGGTGGTTCAGACATGTAGAGAGGATGGAACAAAATAGAATGACTTCTAGAGTGTATAAATCTGTAGTGGAGGGAAGGCGGGGTAGGGGTCAGCCTAGGAAAGGTTGGAGGGAGGGGGTAAAGGAGGTTTTGTGTGTGAGGGGCTTGGACTTCCAGCAAGCGTGCATGAGCGTGTTAGATAGGAGAGAATGGAGACAAATGTTTTTTAGGACTTGTCGTGCTATTGGAGTGTGAGCAAGGCAACATTTATGAAGGGATTCAGAGAAACTGGCAGGCCGGACTTAGAGTCCTGGAGATGGGAAGTACAGGAGGGGGCATTATGTTGCAGTTTTATAACTGTAGCGTAAGCATGCCTCTGGCAAGACAGTGGTGGAGTGAATGATGATGAAAGTTTTTTTTTTTTGGGCCACCCTGCCTTGGTGGGAGACGGCTGATGTGTTAATATATAATATTAATGCACGCATTTTTTTTTAGCTGATTCTATTTTCTTTTAACTGTCTGAGCCTCACTAGAGTTCAGGTATTTCATGGAGCATCATCATTAGCAGTGATAGGTAAAAAAAAACTATTATTTGTATGATTATAATTTTTTTTTATAGCTGTCTTAGAGGCCTGATGAAGAACGCAACCCTATTTTTACCATATGTTGTCAGTCCATAAGTCAAGAAATCATTAGTAGCACATTTTTCAGGAACATAGCCCACATGATTTATGATCTTCTACTATATGTAAAATACAACAAAAAATTACAGTTTATGTAGTACATCCAGGCTGGGTAGTCACATACAGAGTTGGTGAAGTCAGAGATGTCTGGTGCTGAGGTCAGAGAAGTGTGGTGCTGAGTGGATGAGGTCAGAGAAGTGTGGTGCTGAGTGGGTGAGGTCAGAGAAGTGTGGTGCTGAGTGGGTGAGGTCAGAGAAGTGTGGTGCTGAGTAGGTGAGGTCAGAGAAGTGTGGTGCTGAGTGGGTAAGGTCAAAGAAGTATGGTGCTGAGTGGATGAGGTCAGAGAAGCAGGCAAGCACTGCAGCAGGCCTGCCAGGTCATGTTATAGGTGTAGACAAAGTAAACATACCACTACATACAATAAGATCACAGTAAACAGGTGATATCACAATATGCAGAACAACTACTGTGAAAAGAATAGTGAACTTCAAAGTCCTTTTGTGATTTCTCACATTAACAAGGAACTGTTTCTTGATAATAAGAAATCATAAAAGTGCTTGGAAGTTCATTATTCTCTTCACAGTGGTTGTTCTGCATACTATTACACATATTTTGTCTGTAATAATGAACTGAATGGAAGAGGATTCAAGGTACAGTGGTGCCTCGAGTTTCGAACAGCTCCCAATTATGTAAGTGTATTTTTGGGGGTCTGAAATGGACTAATCTAATTTACATTATTCCTTATGGGAACGAATTCGTTCAGTATCGGCACCCGAACAGCCTTCTGGAATGAATTAAGTTCGTAACTTGAGGTACCACTGTATTTCCATTTGATATTTTATGAGAATGACGTGTTCCAATTTTTTCAAACTCATTTCTTAATTATTTTTTAACAAAGGTTTTTAAACATCTTTTTGAGAAATCAGTATTATAATTGACATTCTCTTTGTTCATTATTAGTTTAGCCAAATTGACTTTATCGTGCTCCCGGAGACCTACATGAGAGGGAGTCCATAAAAGTTTAAATTTAATCTCTTAGTCAATAATTTGAAGAATGAAACACTTGTGCAACACTTGGAAATCTTTATTGAGGAGATGTTGCACCAGCCAGTGGATTCTTCAGTTCATTACAGAGAAAAATGGTTAAAGATGAAGAGAAAAAGGTAATCAGTCCCTTAGCTTGGAGTCGATGTATTCAAGCTGAGGGACTGATTACCGTGTTCTTCTCCTCATCTTTAACTGTTCTACTCTGTTTTGGACTGAAGAAGTCACTGGTTGGTGAAATGTTTCCCCAGTAAAGGTTTCTAAAAGGTGCACAAGTGTCTCATTCTTCAGCTTATTGGTTTTCCAAATCATTACATTAGTCAATAATTTGTTTATATCTTTCCCAGGCCTTATACATAAGCAAGTTAGACTCGGACCTCAGGCTGTTTAGAGCATGTAATGAGGTTAGGGAGTTAGAGACTTAAATTGTCTATATATCAGTGGTATATAATACTGTTAGTATGATGAACTAGATATGTGCTTCAGATTCATCAAGGCTGCAGTACTGAATACCTGCTCCTAGGCTGAGGCATTGATTACCTTACCTTCTACCTCTTCAGTCTTCTGTATTATATTAATAATGCCACTGGTTGGTAAAATGTCTACGGAATAAAGATACCTAGCTGTTGCGCATTATCTATTTCATCAAAATGTCTGTGGCTTTATATCTGTAGACTGTGCTACATAATACTTTTGTACACAAATATCACTAGTATCTAGTGATTTTGTCTGGCTTTATACCCTGCTAATGATTCAGTAGTTAACATAGCTAGTATGCAGCAGGAGGAAGGTTTTCAGAACCTGGTTTATTGTCATTTTACAAGTACTCTTTGATAAAAGTTGTTATTGTAAGTTATTATATTATTGTAAGCTTGTCATTGAGAAGAGTGCTTCAAATACATGAACCATGCTCTAGGTGCCCAAATGCCAGGGAGGTGGGTACAAAGTGGAGTTGGTTCATTATATTTTGTATTAATCAGCTCTAAAACAAATAGCTTTTTAGTGCTCAAGTAACAATGCTTTCAGATGTCTGATTAACAATGATCACACATCAAGACCCCAATTTCCTTCATAAACTCAACATTTACACTTTTTTCTTTTATTTACACAAGGGTTCATTTACAAACTAAGAGCTTTTACTTACTTCAGCTCATTTGAAAGCATTTTTCAAGTTTGAGACATACAAATGTGGAATAGGATGAAGTTGGAGCCATCTGTGAGGCAGTGATTTGTTAGGTCAACTGACTTGATTTCATTGTTGTTGTTATGCTGTACAAACATGTTGCAGACTTGAGTCATCCTAGGAATGAATGAACTCAAATGAAGTGATGCTCTTGAGAAAGGTACAGCCAAAGTGTAGTTGATGTTTGCTGCCCGTCTTATGGTAGAGAACCTGTTTTCTTGCTGCCCATCTTATGGTATAAAAGCTGTTGTCTAGCTTCTAACCCCTTACTGATCTATTTCTTAATTTATGACTTTTTCCTTTCTTTCCCTTTATGGATGAAGGGGAGTGCCTTGATGTCAGTGAAGGGTTCTTGATAAAAGGAATTGGAGCTACCTTCTCCCTGGAACCATCCTAACTACCTCCAGTTTCACAGGTGTTGTAAGTACTGTAACTGTTGAGAGTATTTGAAATTTCAGGGGAAGATGGAGAGGGATGGGATAAACTCACTCTTGGTCCTGCCTCTTAACTTTCATTTAATATATTTTTGAACTCCTGTATGGCATGGTAGATCTATTTCTTTGATCAGTTACTTTGTATGTGAAAAAAGTATATAAGGCTCTCTTTAAAGGTTATCTTAGGATAGGTACAACAAAGAATTATATACCACAATTATCAATAATATTTATACAGCGAAACCTCGGTATGTGACCTTAATCCATTCCAGAAGGCTGTTCAAGTGCTGCTCCATTTGAGTATGAAATAAATTCACACCAAAAAATGCAAAGAAACAGGAAATACTGTAGTTTACAGTGAAGTTCTGGCAGGTCATATGTATTTGGTCGAGTACTGAGCTTTGAGTACGGAGCTGGTCGTATAGTGAGGTTCCACTGTATTCTTACTTCATATTCTTAATCAGTACCTGGAGTTACCTGGAGAGTTCCGGGGGTCAACGCCCCCGCGGCCCGGTCTGTGACCAGGCCTCCTGGTGGATCAGAGCCTGATCAACCAGGCTGTTGCTGCTGGCTGCACGCAAACCAACGTACGAGCCACAGCCCGGCTGGTCAGGAACCGACTTTAGGTGCTTGTCCAGTGCCAGCTTGAAGACTGCCAGGGGTCTGTTGGTAATCCCCCTTATGTATGCTGGGAGGCAGTTGAACAGTCTCGGGCCCCTGACACTTATTGTATGGTCTCTTAACGTGCTAGTGACACCCCTGCTTTTTATAGGGGGGATGTTGCATCGTCTGCCAAGTCTTTTGCTTTCGTAGTGAGTGATTTTCGTGTGCAAGTTCGGTACTAGTCCCTCTAGGATTTTCCAGGTGTATATAATCATGTATCTCTCCCGCCTGCGTTCCAGGGAATACAGTTTTAGGAACCTCAAGCGCACCCAGTAATTGAGGTGCTTTATCTCTGTTATGTGCGCCGTGAAGGTTCTCTGTACATTTTCTAGGTCAGCAATTTCACCTGCCTTGAAAGGTGCTGTTAGTGTGCAGCAATATTCCAGCCTAGATAGAACAAGTGACCTGAAGAGTGTCATCATGGGCTTGGCCTCCCTAGTTTTGAAGGTTCTCATTATCCATCCTGTCATTTTTCTAGCAGATGCAATTGATACAATGTTATGGTCCTTGAAGGTGAGATCCTCCGACATGATCACTCCCAGGTCTTTGACGTTGGTGTTTCGCTCTATTTTGTGGCCAGAATTTGTTTTGTACTCTGATGAAGATTTAATTTCCTTGTGTTTACCATATCTGAGTAATTGAAATTTCTCATCGTTGAACTTCATATTGTTTTCTGCAGCCCACTGAAAGATTCGGTTGATGTCCGCCTGGAGCCTTGCAGTGTCTGCAATGGAAGACACTGTCATGCAGATTCGGGTGTCATCTGCAAAGGAAGACACGGTGCTGTGGCTGACATCCTTGTCTATGTCGGATATGAGGATGAGGAACAAGATGGGAGCGAGTACTGTGCCTTGTGGAACAGAGCTTTTCACCGTAGCTGCCTCGGACTTTACTCTGTTGACGACTACTCTCTGTGTTTTGTTAGTGAGGAAATTATAGATCCATTGACCGACTTTTCCTGTTATTCCTTTAGCACGCATTTTGTGCGCTATTACGCCATGGTCACACTTGTCGAAGGCTTTTGCAAAGTCTGTATATATTACATCTGCATTCTTTTTATCTTCTAGTGCATTTAGGACCTTGTCGTAGTGATCCAATAGTTGAGACAGACAGGAGCGACCTGTTCTAAACCCATGTTGCCCTGGGTTGTGTAACTGATGGGTTTCTAGATGGGTGGTGATCTTGCTTCTTAGGACCCTTTCAAAGATTTTTATGATATGGGATGTTAGTGCTATCGGTCTGTAGTTCTTTGCTGTTGCTTTACTGCCCCCTTTGTGGAGTGGGGCTATGTCTGTTGTTTTTAGTAACTGTGGGATGACCCCCGTGTCCATGCTCCCTCTCCATAGGATGGAAAAGGCTCGTGATAGGGGCTTCTTGCAGTTCTTGATGAACACGGAGTTCCATGAGTCTGGCCCTGGGGCAGAGTGCATGGGCATGTCATTTATCGCCTGTTCGAAGTCATTTGGCGTCAGGATAACATTGGATAGGCTTGTGTTAACCAATTTTTGTGGCTCTCATAAAAAATTCATTTTGATCTTCGACTCTCAGACTGGTTAGCGGCTTGCTAAAAACTGAGTCATATTGGGACTTGAGTAGCTCACTCATTTCCTTGCTGTCATCTGTGTAGGACCCATCTTGTTTAAGTAGGGGCCCAATACTGGACGTTGTTTTCGACTTTGATTTGGCATAGGAGAAGAAATACTTTGGGTTTATTTCGATTTCATTTATGGCTTTTAGTTCTTCCCGCGATTCCTGACTCCTATAAGATTCCTTTAGCTTAAGTTCGATGCTTGCTATTTCTCTGACCAGTGTCTCCCTACGCATTTCAGATATATTGACCTCTTTTAGCCGCTCTGTTATTCTTTTCCGTCGCCTGTCTCTTTCTATTTTACATCTACTCCTCCTTTTTCTTAGAGGAATAAGCCTTGTGCATACATCGAGTGCCACCAAGTTAATCTGTTCTAGGCATAAGTTGGGGTCTGTGTTGCTTAGTATATCTTCCCAGTTTATATCGGTTAGGACTTGGTTTACTTGGTCCCACTTTATGTTTTTGTTATTGAAGTTGAATTTGGTGAATGCTCCCTCGTGACTAGTCTCATTATGTCGGTCTGGGGCTCCACATATAGAAGTCTGAACCTCAATTATGTTGTGACCTGAGTATATTGTTTTTGATATGGTGACATTTCTTATCAGATCATCATTGTTAGTGAAGATGAGGTCTAGTGTATTATCCAGTCTAGTAGGCTCTATTATTTTCTGGTTTAAATTGAATTTTGTGCAGAGATTTAAAAGCTCGAGTGAGTGTGAGTTTTCATCAGAGCTGCCTCCTGGTGTTATTACTGCAACAATATTATTTGCTATATTCCTCCATTTTAGGTGCCTTAAGTTGAAATCCCCCAGGAGCAAGATGTTGGGTGCAGGAGCTGGAAGATTTTCCAGACAGTGGTCAATTTTTAACAGCTGTTCCTGGAATTGCTGGGATGTTGCATCCGGAGGCTTGTAGACTACCACAATGACTAGGTTTTGGTTCTCGACCTTTACTGCTAAAACTTCCACTACATCGTTTGAGGCATGTTTGGAGTGGAGGCCATCGACTGTGGTTCCACTCCAGGAATGACTGGATTTGGTGTACAATTTCTGCCATTTCCTGCCAGTTTTTTTTCCTTCCTGGTACTAAAAAACCTCTCCCTCTTGAGTGGCTACCCAGGTTTTCCCATGGCCTGGATGTTTTGTATCTTTTTGTACCCTTTAGATGGTGTGCCTGGCAATTTAAGTTATAGCACAGTCTTTCCTGTACTGAAGAGGTACACATTTCAGGGTGAAAAAGCTTACAGGAAGGGAGTTTGCATTTTCCTGTTGTCATATGGGCATGGCATTTTCTAGGGTTGTCATAGTTGCACGTCCCGTCTGTTTTTCCAGATTTCCCATGTCTGCAGATACCAAGTGCATAGTATGTGCACAGGCTTGGTTTCCGTTTGCCTTGGGTTTCTGTGACTGTATTCCCTGTTGGTGCATGTTTCCCTGTCTTATTCCTATCCTCCCTAGCACCAACAATGGAGCTCCCACCAGTTGTTTTTGGTAATATATCCTCACTATTGCTAGTGGAGTCCTCTTGTTTGCTATTTCCTGTGGTATTTCTAGTTTGCAATATTGGTTTTATCTTATCTTTGACTACACTTGTTTCCCCACTACGGCTCCTGTCCCCTATGAGGTCATTTATATGTATTCCTTCCTGCATATAATTCCCGACTACCTGGACAAAATCTCCAGCTTCACCATTACTGTCTCCCAGGACAGCACCTCCAGCTTCACCATTACTGTCTCCCAGGACAGCACCTCCAGCTTCACCATTACTGTCTCCCAGGACAGCACCTCCAGCTTCACCATTACTGTCTCCCAGGACAGCACCTCCAGCTTCACCATTACTGACTCCCAGGACAGCGCCTCCAGCTTCACTATTACTGTCTCCCAGGACAGCACTATCAGCCCCACATTTACTGACTACCAGGACATCACCTCCAGCCTTACAGTTTCTGACTACATGGCCAGTATCAAGGGCAGTACCATTCAGCCCAGACTTTTTATGTTCCCATCTGTTGTAGAAAGCTTCCAGGTTGTCTATGAAAGCAGCTTTGATGTTATCCTCTTTTAATACCCTTGTGATTTTAGTCCACAGATTTTCCTCATTTGGGCATACCCAAAGACACTTCCCTGTTTTAATACTGCTTGTAGCTAGTTCTTGGATATCTGCACAAGGGGCGTGACACCAATTTCCACAAAAATGGCAATTTATCCATGTGGAAGCCCGTTTGTTTGATTGACTGCAGACTATACAGAGCTTCATAATGATTTGAATGGTTGATTTACTGTAATTCTACTAGCAACCTCTTGAATACTCTATTAACCCTTTCAGGGTCCGTCCCGTAGATCTACGGCTTTACGTTCAGGGTCCAAACCGTAGATCTACGCCATGAGCTCAGCTCACTCTGATAAACTGTGAGTGGTACATTTGGGCCTAGATATGAGAGAATACATCTATGTGGTATGTGTGCACCACATAAAACAGATCCTGCAGCACACTGTGTATAATGAGAGAAAAAAAATGAAATCATGATTTTTCGATTAAAACAGCAACTTTGCAGTGTTTTTTCGTATGTTTTTTATAGTTGTATTTGCGATTTCTTGGTCTCATTTGATAGAATGGAAGACATATTACAGAAATAGAGATGATTTTGATTGGTTTTAGCACTGGAAATGGCTTGAAACTGAGCTCAAAGTAGCAGAAATGTTAAATTTTTGCCGATATTCAAGGGTAAACAAACGACCTCACACGTCTAATACACATCAGCTGGTGGGTCTAATATACATTCACAAATATGGTGATGATATTTATACAATTATTACAGTAATGCATAACAGTAAATCTTCTATTTTTTGGTGTGAATAAAAATTCATTATATGAATAAAAAATCAAAATGGAATTTATTTGTAAAGCCTCAAAACATAACTAATGAACAGAGGAAATGTTAGTTTAGTGCCAGGAATGCCTACATTGTTCATTCTGAACCCTATTTTGAAATTGGAATATTTTGAACTTTGTGTTAAATTGGCCAAATTAACAATTTCCGATCACTTTATTTTGTAGTTGAAACAGTTGACTTGGCGATTTCTTGTGCTCAATCGATAGAATAGAAGTAATACTAGTGAAATAGCTAAGAATTTGGTTGATTGGAATAATGTAATTGGCCTAAAATGGGAGTCAAAGTCGGCAAAATCACCGATTCGTAAATATCGCTGACACATCAAAATTCGCGAGAGCATAATTTCGTCAATTTTCCACCAAATTTCGTACTTTTTGTTTTATTACCTTCACAAAAAGATTCTCTACGATTTCATAAGAAAAAATAAAAATTTTTTTTTTTGAAAATTCTTGGACACTGGTGCATGACTCCAGATTTGGGCCTTGGACCCTGAAAGGGTTAATAACCTCCTTAAATGAAGCTCTAGCTATTTGTATTTGTATTTCTAACTGTACTTGTATATTGGACAGCTTACCGTGTACATTCCTGATTTATATTTATTGTTTGTGTTTGATAAGGGCGCCTACAACCCCATCCGTTTACAGTCTGCTTTATTGTCCAACGAATCCGTTTGAAACCAGTCAAGGGTTCGGACCAGTCGAGGGTTCGGACCAGTCGATCTGATCTGATCAGTGGGTCACTTATTTAAAACATACTAGTCGGTGAGTTGGGCTAACACATGAAGGATCTACTGGAAATTATCTACCCGAGTAATATGTGATTTGATTGATACAAAAGTATAACTTGCGTGTTGAAGAAACCGGTGATTTCTGGAAGCTCCTACAATGAGATTAGGACACATGTGCAACATCTGGGTATCTTTATTGTAGACGTTTCGCCATCCAGTGGCTTTATCAATACAAATTCTAGGACATAACTTGAAGACAGTAGAACTATGTACAGAAGATGAGGTAATCAGTCGCTCAACCTAGGAGTAGGTGCGAAGAGCACCATAGTCGTGGAGATTCTGAAGCAGAAGAAAGGATCCTGGCGCTTATATAGTAACGTCAGGTGTAGCAGACGAGGGCATATTCACTGGTAGGCGGGATTCCCCAGTGGAAGTAGGTCCTTCCCAAAGAGATGGGTTAGTTGTAGTAGTAGTTGTCGTAGCCGTGAAGGTTATGTACATGTCCTCAGAATTAAGATTCCATGATGTTGCAGTGTCTGACAAGTTGTGTACGAATGGTATATAATACCGACAAGATGAGATACCATTCGTACACAACTTGTCAGACACTGCAACATCATGGAATCTTAATTCTGAGGACATGTACATAACCTTCACGGCTACGACAACTACTACTACAACTAACCCATCTCTTTGGGAAGGACCTACTTCCACTGGGGAATCCCGCCTACCAGTGAATATGCCCTCGTCTGCTACACCTGACGTTACTATATAAGCGCCAGGATCCTTTCTTCTGCTTCAGAATCTCCACGACTATGGTGCTCTTCGCACCTACTCCTAGGTTGAGCGACTGATTACCTCATCTTCTGTACATAGTTCTACTGTCTTCAAGTTATGTCCTAGAATTTGTATTGATAAAGCCACTGGATGGCGAAACGTCTACAATAAAGATACCCAGATGTTGCGCATGTGTCTTAATCTCATCTTGTCGGTATTATATACCATTCGTGCACAGCTCCTACAATGACGAACGGTTGAGCCTCAACCCTTGTTTATCAATCGCTGTATCTAGCTTTTCTAGTTTTTTTTTCGTCTCCACCACAATAAATGCTATATTATCACTATAGTTGACTGGTGGAAATTTTGGAGGAAGGACGCTTTTTCTGTAGTAATAATTGCTTCTCGTTGTGTATATTGCGACCGCTGGTAACTACAGGTTATATGAAATTCACAGTATACGTCTGGTATTTCAAGAAAAAAGAAACTAATGAAAGTCACTCCACTCCACTAAGTACCATTATAATACTGGTTAGTTGCTACTACAACACTGTATTCTGCTATTCACTGGTATAGCTAGATTATATGCGAGTACATTAGCAGGCCAGGAAGATTATTAAAACAGCTGACCACTGTGGTAAATTCTGGCGACTTCTGGCACCTGCCTCTATAGGCTTATCACTTCATTTACAAATTCACCTGTTTTCAAATGACACTTTAGCCTTTATCATCTATATACAGTGGACCCCCGCATAACGATTACCTCCGAATGCGACCAATTATGTAAGTGTATTTATGTAAGTGCGTTTGTACGTGTATGTTTGGAGGTCTGAAATGGACTAATCTACTTCACAATATTTCTTATGGGAACAAATTCGGTCAGTACTGGCACCTGAACATACTTCTGGAGTGAAAAAATATCGTTAACCGGGGGTCCACTGTACTAGGGAGCCACTGTAGTATACACTATACACTATGTATACACAATGTTATCAGGGAGACTTTCTTTCCTCTGACAAAGAAAAGTTCTATTATTATTATTTTGCACACAGAACACAGGCCTATGATTCCCCTCTGGCAGTAAACTCTGCTAGGTAGTGCACACTAATTCTCCTTTTTTGACTCAGTATATAATGTTTTCCGCCCAAGATTGGTTCCAGGCGCTAGAGGGATGTATCGTATAGGATTGATGGCACAAATTAAAGTTCTAGCACGTAAGAGCCGCCGTGAAAACACGAGAAAACCCGGAGCACAACGAGGCACTCTAGGAGTAGTGTTTCCCAATTACTATAATATGTCAAAGATTACATGTGGTGTAATTTTAAGCAATATTTAAAACTTAAAACACTCTTGAAAATCCTAAGCCTATAGTTCACAAATTTTTTATAATTTTTTTTCCTCCAAATATTGGCAGTTGTTGTTGTAGATCTATTTGGTTGATCAATTATTGATATAGATTTAATGAAAATATCTGCATAAAAAGCTTTCATTAAACATTAGGTTAAAAAAAAAAAAGGTTGTATGCTAAAGTTATCTGTATTTAATAATTTCATATTTTCTTAACCACTATGTGTCATTTTTAGGCATTTCTGAAAACTTAAAAAAAAATTCTTGAAAATCCTAAGCCTATAGCTCAGGTTTCTTACAAGGTCAAAATATTTTTGTCCCAAGATTTGCACTTGATATGGTCAATCTGTTTACCTATAATAATAATAATAATAATAATAATAATAATAATACTTTATTTAAGCATGATACAATGTTTGTACAAAGGTGAATGACATTTAAGTGTGTACATGCAGAAAGCCACTTAATAAGCAGAGCATTTTGGGGAAACTTAAACTAGCATAAGAGTAAGAAGGCAGTAAATTGTCAGTGTGAGTAATTATATACACAGTCACTTGGATGAGTGTAAATATAAATTTGGGAGTTAAAGTGAATACAGGAGAATTGAATATCATATTAGCTCATGCTATATGTCTTTTATCAAATTTAGTTGATATTGAATTACAGGTTTGATTACACTGGTCTGCATTTGGAATGTTTTTAATTTTTATTTTTATTCATGGTTGCAATCTTATACATTCTTCAGCTGCTGATAATAACAAGTGTGAATTTTTAATAAATTGTTAATTTATTAAAATTAGGCAAGTAATCGTGGAAAAGCATATTCTGTTAGTTTTAAGAACATATGAAGATATGAGGATAGTGAGGCTCAGGTTAGGGTGTGTAGAAGAGAGGGAGACTACTTCCCGGTAAAAGTAGGTCTTAGACAGGGATGTGTAATGTCACCATGGTTGTTTAATATATTTATAGATGGGGTTGTAAGAGAAGTAAATGCTAGGGTGTTCGGGAGAGGGGTGGGATTAAATTATGGGGAATCAAATACAAAATGGGAATTGATACAGTTACTTTTTGCTGATGATACTGTGCTTATGGGAGATTCTAAAGAAAAATTGCAAAGATTAGTGGACGAGTTTGGGAGTGTGTGTAAAGGTAGAAAGTTGAAACTGAACATAGAAAAGAGTAAGGTGATGAGGGTATCAAATGATTTAGATAAAGAAAAATTGGATATAAAATTGGGGAGGAGGAGTATGGAAGAAGTGAATGTTTTCAGATACTTGGGAGTTGACGTGTCGGTGGATGAATTTATGAAGGATGAGGTTAATCATAGAATTGATGAGGGAAAGAAGGTGAGTGGTGCGTTGAGGTATATGTGGAGACAAAAAAACGTTATCTATGGAGGCAAAGAAGGGAATGTATGAAAGTATAGTAGTACCAACACTCTTATATAGGTGTGAAGCTTGGGTTGTGAATGCAGCAGCAAGGAGATGGTTGGAGGCAGTGGAGATGTCCTGTCTAAGGGCAATGTGTGGTGTAAATATTATGCAGAAAATTCGGAGTGTGGAAATTAGGAGAAGGTGTGGAGTTAATAAAAGTATTAGTCAGAGGGCTGAAGAGGGGTTGTTGAGGTGGTTTGGTCATTTAGAGAGAATGGATCAAAGTAGAATGACATGGAGAGCGTATAAATCTGTAGGGGAAGGAAGGCGGGGTAGGGGTCGTCCTCGAAAAGGTTGGAAGGAAGGGGTAAGGGAGGTTTTGTGGGCTAGGGGCTTGGACTTCCAGCAGGCATGCGAGAGCATGTTCGATAGGAGTGAATGGAAATAAATGGTATTTGGGACCTGACGATCTGTTGGAGTGTAAGCAGGGAAATATTTAGTGAAGGGATGCAGGGAAACCGGTTATTTATATAGCCGGACTTGAGTCCTGGAAATGGGAAGTACAATGCCTGCACTCTAAATGAGGGCTTCGGGATATTGGCAGTTTGGAGGGATATGTTGCGTATCTTTATACGTATGTGCTTCTAAATTGTTGTGTTCTGAGCACCTCTGTAAAAACAGTGATTATGTGTGTGAGGTGAAAGTGTTGAATGATGATGAAAGTATTTTCTTTTTGGGGATTTTCTTTCTTTTTGGGTCACCCTGCCTTGGTGGGAGACGGCCGACTTGTTAAAAAAAAAGAATTACAAATCAACATGAACCATAATAAGCAAAGTAGCAGCGCTTCAATAAAGGAGTAATATTGCTCCGGGAATCTGAAGGGGTGAATTGCCTGTAGGAAGACAGGGAGTGTAGCAGGACGTTAAGGAGTGTAGCAGGCATGCAGGGAGTGTAGCAGGAAGGCAGGGAGTGTAGCAGGCATGCAGGGAGTGTAGCAGGTCAGCAGGGAGTGTAGCAGGCATGCAGGGAGTGTAACGGGCATGCAGGGAGTGTAGCAGGAAGGTAGGGAGTGTAGCAGGAAGGCAAGGAGTACAGCAGGCATGCAGGGAGTCTAGCAGGCATGCAGGGAGAGTAGCAGGCATGCAGGGAGTGTAGCAGGACGGTAGGGAGTGTAGCAGGAAGGCAGGGAGTGTAGCAGGATGGTAGGAAGGCATGCAGGCATGCAGGGAGTGTAGCAAGCATGCAGGGAGTGTAGCAGGTATGCAGGGAGTGTAGCAGGCATGCAGGGAGTGCAGCAGGAAGGTAGGGGGTGTAGAAGGCATGCAGGGAGTGTAGCAGGCATGCACGGAGTGTAGCAGGAAGACAGGGAGTGTAGCAGGAAGGCAGGGAGTGTACAGGCATGCAGGGAGTGTAAAGATATGCAGGGAGTGTAGCACGAAGGTAGGGAGTGCAGCAGGAATACAGGGAGTGTAGCAGGCATGTAGGGAGTGTAGCAGGAAGGCAGGGAGTGTAGCAGGCATGCAGGAGTGTAGCAGGCATGCAGGGAGTGTAAGAGGCATATAGGGAGTGAAGCAGGCATTCAGGGAGTGTAGCAGGGAGTGCAGCAGGAAGGTAGGGCGTGTAGCAGGCATGCAGGGAGTGTAGTAGGCATGCAGTGAGTGTAGCAGGCATGCAGGGAGGGCAGCAGGCATGGAAGGAGTGTAGCAGGAAGATAGGGAGTGTAGCAGGAAGGCAGGGAGTGTAGCAGGCATGCAAGGAGTGTAGCACGAAGGTAGGGAGTGCAGCAGGAAGACAGGGAGTGTAGCAGGCATGTAGGGAGTGTAGCAGGAAGGCAGGGAGTGTAGCAGGCATGCAGGGAGTGTAGCAGAAAGGTAGGGAGTGTAACAGGCATGCAGAGAGTGTAGCAGGTATTCAGGGAGTGTAGCAGGCATTCAGGGAGTGTATCAGGTATTCAGGGAGTGTAGCAGGAAGGCAGGGAGTATAGCAGGCATGCAGGGAGTGTAGCAGCCATGGAGGGAGTATAGCAGGAAGGCAGGGAGTGTAGCAGGAAGGCAGAGAGCGTAGCAGGAAGGCAGGGAGTGTAGCAGGAAGGCAGAGAGTGTAGCAGGGAGTGTAGTTGGAAGGCAGGGAGTGTAGCTGGAAGGCAGGGAGTGTAGCAGGAAGGCAGGGAGTGTAGCATCATGCAGGGAGTGTAGCAGGCATGGAGGGAGTGTATTAGGCATGCAGGGAGTGTGGTAGGGAGTGTAACAGGAAGGCAGAGAGTGTAGCAGGCATGCAGGGAGTGTAGCAAACATGCAGTGAGTGTAGCAGGAAGGTAGGGAGTGTAGCAGGGATGCAGGGAGTGTAGCACGAAGGTAGGGAGTGTAGCAGGCATTCAGGGAGTGTAGCATGAAGGCAGGAAGTGTAGCAGGCATGCAGGGAGTGTAGCAGGAAGGCAGAGAGTGTAGCTGGAAGGCTGGGAGTGTAGCAGACTGCAGGAAGTGTAGCAGGGAGGCAGGGAGTGTAGCAGGGAGGCAGGGAGTGTAGCAGGCATACAGGGAGTGTAGCAGGAAGGCAGAGAGCGTAGCAGGAAGGCAGGGAGTGTAGCAGGAAGGCAGAGAGTGTAGCAGGGAGTGTAGTTGGAAGGCAGGGAGTGTAGCTGGAAGGCAGGGAGTGTAGCAGGAAGGCAGGGAGTGTAGCATCATGCAGGGAGTGTAGCAGGCATGGAGGGAGTGTATTAGGCATGCAGGGAGTGTGGTAGGGAGTGTAACAGGAAGGCAGAGAGTGTAGCAGGCATGCAGGGAGTGTAGCAAACATGCAGTGAGTGTAGCAGGAAGGTAGGGAGTGTAGCAGGGATGCAGGGAGTGTAGCACGAAGGTAGGGAGTGTAGCAGGCATTCAGGGAGTGTAGCATGAAGGCAGGAAGTGTAGCAGGCATGCAGGGAGTGTAGCAGGAAGGCAGAGAGTGTAGCTGGAAGGCTGGGAGTGTAGCAGACTGCAGGAAGTGTAGCAGGGAGGCAGGGAGTGTAGCAGGGAGGCAGGGAGTGTAGCAGGCATACAGGGAGTGTAGCAGACATGCAGGGAGTGTAGCAGGCATGGAGGGAGTGTAGCAAAAAGGCAGGGAATGTAGCAGGAAGGCAGGGAGTGTAGCAGGAAGGCAGGGAGTGTAGCATATGCAGGGAGTGTAGCAGGAAGGCAGGGAGTGTAGCAGGAAGGTAGGTAGTGTAGCAGGAAGGTAGGTAGTGTAGCAGGAAGGTAGGGAGTGTAACAGGCATGCAGAGAGTGTAGCAGGTATTCAGGGAGTGTAGCAGGCATTCAGGGAGTGTATCAGGAAGGCAGGGAGTGTAGCAGGAAGGCAGAGAGCGTAGCAGGAAGGCAGGGAGTGTAGCAGGAAGGCAGAGAGTGTAGCTGGAAGGCAGGGAGTGTAGCAGGAAGGCAGGGAGTGTAGCATCATGCAGGGAGTGTAGCAGGCATGGAGGGAGTGTATCAGGCATGCAGGGAGTGTAGCAAACATGCAGGAAGTGTAGCAGGAAGGTAGGGAGTGTAGCAGGAAGGCAGGGAGTGTAGCAGTAAGGTAGGGAGTGTAGCAGGAAGGCAGGGAGTGTAGCAGGGATGCAGGGAGTGTAGCAGGAAGGCAGGGAGTGTAGCAGGGATGCAGGGAGCGTAGCACGAAGGTAGGGAGTGTAGCAGGCATTCAGGAAGTGTAGCATGAAGGCAGGAAGTGTAGCAGGCATGCAGGGAGTGTAGCAGGAAGGCAGAGAGTGTAGTTGGAAGGCTGGGAGTGTAGCAGATTGCAGGAAGTGTAGCAGGCATGGAGGGAGTGTAGCAGGCATGGAGGAAGTGTAGCAGGGAGGCAGGGAGTGTAGCAGGAAGGCAGGGGGTGTAGCAGGCATACAGGGAGTGTAGCAGACATGCAGGGAGTGTAGAAGGCATGGAGGGAGTGTAGCAGAAAGGCAGGGAGTGTAGCAGTAAGGCAGGGAGTGTAGCAGGAAGGCAGAGAGTGTAGCAGGAAGGCAGGGAGTGTAGCAGGAAGGCAGGGAGTGTAGCATATGCAGGGAGTGTAGCAGGAAGGTAGGTAGTGTAGCAGGAAGGCAGGGAGTGTAGCAGGCATGCAGGTAGTGTAGCAGGTATGCAGGTGGTGTAGCAGGATGGCAGGAAATGTAGCAAGTATCAAGGGAGTGTAGCAGGCATTCAGGGAGTGTAGCAGGAAGGCAGGGAGTGTAGCAGGCATGCAAGGAGTGTAGCAGGAAGGCTTCGAGTGTAGGAGGTGTGCAGGCAGTGTAGCAGGAAGGCAGGGAGTGTAGCAGTCATGCTGAGAATGTAGCAGGCAGGCAGGGAGTGTAGCAGGCATGCAGGGAGTGTAGCAGAAAGACAGGGAGTGTAGCAGACACGCAGGGAGTGTAGCAAGCAGGCATGGAGAGTAGCAGGAAGGCAGTGAGTGTAGCAGGAATGCAGGGAGTGCAGCGGGCATGCAAAGAGTGTAGCAGGCATGCGTAGAGGGAAGGAGTGTAGCAGGCAGGTTACATTCCCTGCATGCCTGCTATACTCCCTGTATGCATGCTACACTCCTTGTTTTTATCCTACACTCCCTGCCTGCTACACCCCCCTGCCTGCTACACTCTATCCCTAGCTGATACACTCCCCGCCTTCCTACTACACTCCGTGTATGCCTGTTACACTCTCTGCCTCCTTGAAACATTCCCTCCCTGCCTGCTTCACTCCCTGCACAGCTGCTACACTCCCTGCCTGAATGCTACACTCCCTGCATTCCTACTACACTCCTTGCCTCTATGCCTGCCTGCTACACTTCCTGAATGCCTGCTACACTCCTTGCCTCTATGCCTGCCTAATACACTCCCTGCATGCCTGCAACACTCGCTCCGTGTCTGCTACTCTCCCTGCATGCCTGCTACACTCCCTATCTGTTTGCTTCACTCCCTGCCTGCTACATTCCCTGTCTGCCTGCTACACACCCTGCATGCCTGCTACACTCCCTTTCTGCTGCATTCCTGCTAAACTCCCTGCATGCCTGCTTCGCTCCCTGCATGCCTGCTTCACTCCCTGCATGCCTGCTACACTTGCTGCATGCCTGCTATACTCCCTACATGCCTTCTACACTCTCTGCATGCCTGCTACACTACCTGCCTGCATGCTACACTCCTTGCCTGCCTGCTGCACTCCCTGCACGACTGCTACAATCCTTGCCTCTATGCCTGTGTGCTACACTCCCTGCACGTCTGTTACACTCCCTGCATGTCTGCTACATTCCTATTAGTATCCCTGCTACACTCCCTCCATAGAAGTGTAGCAGGCAGGGAGGGAGTGTAGCAGGAAAGCAGGGATTGTAGTAGGCATGCAGAAAGTGTAGCAGGAAGGGATTGTAGGAGGCATGCAAGGAGTGTAGCAGGAAGGCATGGAGTGTAGCGCATGCAGGGAGTGTAGGACGAAATCAGTGTGTGTAGCAGGCATGCATGGAGTGTAGCAAGCAGGCATATATGCAAGGAGTGTAACAGGCAGGCATTGAGGCAAGGAGTGTAGGAGGAAATCAGTGTGTGGCAGGCATGCATGGAGTGTACCAGACATGCAGGGAGTGTAGCAGACATGTAGGGAGTGTAGCAGGCAGGTATAGATTCAAGGAGTGTAACAGGATTCCAGGGAGTGTAGCAGGCAGGTATAGAGGCAAAGAGTGTATCAGGCTTCCAGGGAGTGTAGCACGCATGCAGGCAGGGAGGGAGTGTAGCACGCATGCAGGCTGTAGAAAGCATGCAGGGAGTGTAGCAAGCATGCAGGGAGTGTAGCAGGCATGCAGGGAGCGTAGCAGGAAATTAGGGAGTGTAGCAGGAAGTCAGGGAGTGCAGCAGGCGTGCAGTGGGTGTAGCAGGCATGTAGGCAGAGCAGCCTACAAGGAGGAAGTGTAGAAAGGAGGCAGGGAGTGTAGGAGGCATACAGGGAGTGTAGCTGGCATGCAGGGAATGTAACATTCACACAAGGAGTGTAGCAGGCATGCAGGGAGTGTAGCAGGCATGTAGGGAGTGTAGCCTACAAGGAGGAGGTGTAGGAGGCATACAGGGAGTGTAGCTGGCATGCAGGAAATGTAGCAGGCATGTAGGGAGTGTAGCTGGCATGCACGGAGTATAGCAGTAAACCAGGGAGTGTAGCGGTTAGGGAGAAAGTAGCAGGCGGTAGGGGGGGGGTGTGGCAGGCAGGGAGTGTAGCAGGAAGGCAGTAAATGTAGCAGGCATATAAGGAGAGCAGGGAGAGCGTAGTATGCGTGGAGGGAATGTAAGAGGAAGGCAGGGAGTGTAGTATACGCGCAGTGAGTGTAGCAGGAAGGCAGGGAGTGTAGTATGCGTGGAGGGAATGTAAGAGGAAGGCAGGGAGTGTAGTATACGTGCAGGGAGTGTAGCAGGAAGGCAGGGAGTGTAGTATACGTGCAGTGAGTGTAGCAGGAAGGCAGGGAGTGTAGTATACGTGCAGGGAGTGTAGCAGGAAGGCAGGGAGTGTAGTATACGTGCAGTGAGTGTAGCATGAAGGCAGGGAGTGTAGTATACGTGCAGGGAGTGTAGCAGGAAGGCAGGGAGTGTAGTATACGTGCAGTGAGTGTAGCAGGAAGGCAGGGAGTGTAGTATACGTGCAGGGAGTGTAGCAGGAAGGCAGGGAGTGTAGCAAGAAGGCAGGGAGTGTAGTATGCGTGCAGGGAGTGTAGCAGGAAGGCAGGGAGTGTAGTATGCGTGCAGGGAGTGTAGCAGGAAGGCAGGGAGTGTAGTATGCGTGCAGGGAGTGTAGCAGGAAGTATAGTATACGTGAAGGGAGTGTAGCAGGGAGTGTAGTATGCGTGCAGGGAGTGTAGCAGGAAGGCAGGGAGTGTAGTATGCGTGCAGGGAGTGTAGTATACGTACAGGGAGTGTAGTAGGAAGGCAGGGAGTGTAGAATGCGTACAGGGAGTGTAGCAGGAAGGCAGGGAGTGTAGTATACGTGCAGGGAGCATAGTATGCGTACAGGGAGTGTAGCAGGAAGGCAGGGAGTGTAGTATACGTGCAGAGAGTGTAGCAGGAAGTGCAGTATACGTGCAGGGAGTGTAGCAGGAAGGCAGGGAGTGTAGTATACGTGCAGGGAGTGTAGCAGGAAGGCAGGGAGTGTAGTATACGTACAGGGAGTGTACCAGGAAGGCAGGGAGTGTGGTATGCGTGCAGGGAGTGTAGCTGGAAGGCGGAGTGTATCCGTGCAGGGAGTGTAGTATACGTGCAGGGAGTATAGCAGGAAGGCAGGGAGTGTAGTATGCGTGCAGAGAGTGTAGCAGGAAGGCAGGGAGTGTAGTATATGTGCAGGGAGTGTATTATACGTGCAGGGAGTGTAGCAGGAAGGCAGGGAGTGTATTATACGTGCAGGGAGTATAACAGGAAGGCAGGGATTGTAGTATGCGTGCAGGGAGTGTAGCAGGAAGGCAGGGAGTGTAGTATGCGTGCAGGGAGTGTACCAAGAAGGCAGGGAGTGTAGTATTCGTGCAGGGAGTTTAGCAGGAAGGCAGGGAGTGTAGTATACGTGCAGAGAGAGTAGCAGGAAGGCAGGGAGTGTAGTATTCGTGCAGGGAGTGTAGCAGGAAGGCAGGGAGTGTAGTATACGTGCAGGGAGTGTATTCGTGCAGGGAGTTTAGCAGGAAGGCAGGGAGTGTAGTATACGTGCAGAGAGTGTAGCAGGAAGGCAGGGAGTGTAGCAGGAAGGCAGAGAGTGTAGTATACGTGCAGGGTGTGTAGCAGGGAGTGTAGTATACGTGCAGGGAGTGTAGCAGGAAGGCAGGGAGTGTAGTATACGTGCAGGGAGTGTAGCAGGAAGGCAGGGAGTGTAGTATACGTGCAGGGAGTGTAGTAGGAAGGCAGGGAGTGTAGTATGCGTGCAGGGAGTGTAGCAGGAAGGCAGGGAGTGTAGTATACGTGCAGGGAGTGTAGCAGGAAGGCAGGGAGTGTAGTATACGTGCAGGGAGTGTAGCAGGAAGGCAGGGAAAGTAGTATACGTGCAGGGAGTGTAGTATACGTTCAGGGAGTGTAGTAGGAAGGCAGGGAGTGTAGTATACGTGCAGGGAGTGTAGCAGGAAGGCAGGAAGTGTAGTATACGTGCAGGGAGTGTAGCAGGAAGGCAGGGAGTGTAGTACACGTGCAGGGAGTGTAGTATACGTGCAGGGAGTGTAGTATACGTGCAGGGAGTGTAGCAGGAAGGCAGGGAGTGTAGTATACATGCAGGGAGTGTAGCAGGAAGGCAGGGAGTGTAGTATACGTGCAGGGAGTGTAGCAGGAAGGCAGGGAGTGTAGTATACGTGCAGGGAGTGTAGCAGGAAGGCAGGGAGTGTAGTATACGTGCAGGGAGTGTAGCAGGAAGGCAGGGAGTGTAGTATACATGCAGGGAGTGTAGCAGGAAGGCAGGGAGTGTAGTAGGAAGGCAGGGAGTGTAGTATACGTGCAGGGAGTGTAGCAGGAAGGCAGGGAGTGTAGTATACGTGCAGGGAGTGTAGCAGGAAGGCAGGGAGTGTAGTATACGTGCAGGGAGTGTAGCAGGAAGGCAGGGAGTGTAGTATACGTGCAGGGAGTGTAGCAGGAAGGCAGGGAGTGTAGTATACGTGCAGGGAGTGTAGCAGGAAGGCAGGGAGTGTAGTATACGTGCAGGGAGTGTAGCAGGAAGGCAGGGAGTGTAGTATACGTGCAGGGAGTGTAGCAGGAAGGCAGGGAGTGTAGTATACGTGCAGGGAGTGTAGCAGGAAGGCAGGGAGTGTAGTATACGTGCAGGGAGTGTAGCAGGAAGGCATGGAGTGTAGTATACGTGCAGGGAGTGTAGCAGGAAGGCAGGGAGTGTAGTATACGTGCAGGGAGTGTAGTAGGAAGGCAGGGAGTGTAGTATACGTGCAGGGAGTGTAGTAGGAAGGCAGGGAGTGTAGCAAGAAGGCAGGGAGTGTAGCAGGAAGGCAGGGAGTGTAGCAGGAAGGCAGGGAGTGTAGTAGACGTGCAGGGAGTGTAGCAGGAAGGCAGGGAGTGTAGTATACGTGCAGGGAGTGTAGCAGGAAGGCAGGGAGTGTAGTATACGTGCAGGGAGTGTAGCAGGAAGGCAGGGAGTGTAGTATACGTGCAGGGAGTGTAACAGGAAGGCAGGGAGTGTAGTATACGTGCAGGGAGTGTATCAGGAAGGCAGGGAAAGTAGTATACGTGCAGGGAGTGTAGCAGGAAGGCAGGGAGTGTAGTATACGTGCAGGGAGTGTAGCAGGAAGGCAGGGAAAGTAGTATACGTGCAGGGAGTGTAGCAGGAAGGCAGGGAGTGTAGCAGGAAGGCAGGGAGTGTAGCAGGAAGGCAGGGAAAGTAGTATACGTGCAAGGAGTGTAGCAGGAAGGCAGGGAGTGTAGCAGGAAGGCAGGGAGTGTAGTATACGTGCAGGGAGTGTAGCAGGAAGGCAGGGAGTGTAGTATACGTGCAGGGAGTGTAGTATACGTGCAGGGAGTGTAGCAGGAAGGCAGGGAGTGTAGTATACGTGCAGGGAGTGTAGTAGGAAGGCAGGGAGTGTAGTATACGTGCAGGGAGTGTAGCAGGAAGGCAGGGAGTGTAGTATACGTGCAGGGAGTGTAGTATACATGCAGGGAGTGTAGGAGGAAGGCAGGGAGTGTAGTATACGTGCAGGGAGTGTAGCAGGAAGGCAGGGAGTGTAGTATACGTGCAGGGAGTGTAGCAGGAAGGCAGGGAGTGTAGTATACGTGCAGGGAGTGTAGCAGGAAGGCAGGGAGTGTAGTATACGTGCAGGGAGTGTAGTATACGTGCAGGGAGTGTAGCAGGAAGGCAGGGAGTGTAGTATACGTGCAGGGAGTGTAGCAGGAAGGCAGGGAGTGTAGTATACGTGCAGGGAGTGTAGCAGGAAGGCAGGGAGTGTAGTATACGTGCAGGGAGTGTAGCAGGAAGGCAGGGAGTGTAGTATACGTGCAGGGAGTGTAGCAGGAAGGCAGGGAGTGTAGCAGGAAGGCAGGGAGTGTAGTATACGTGCAGGGAGTGTAGCAGGAAGGCAGGGAGTGTAGTATACGTGCAGGGAGTGTAGCAGGAAGGCAGGGAGTGTAGTATACGTGCAGGGAGTGTAGCAGGAAGGCAGGGAGTGTATACGTGCAGGGAGTGTAGCAGGAAGGCAGGGAGTAGTATACGTGCAGGGAGTGTAGCAGGAAGGCAGGGAGTGTAGTATACGTGCAGGGAGTGTAGCAGGAAGGCAGGGAGTGTAGTATACGTGCAGGGAGTGTAGCAGGAAGGCAGGGAGTGTAGTATACGTGCAGGGAGTGTAGCAGGAAGGCAGGGAGTGTAGTATACGTGCAGGGAGTGTAGCAGGAAGGCAGGGAGTGTAGTATACGTGCAGGGAGTGTAGCAGGAAGGCAGGGAGTGTAGTATACGTGCAGGGAGTGTAGCAGGAAGGCAGGGAGTGTAGTATACGTGCAGGGAGTGTAGCAGGAAGGCAGGGAGTGTAGTATACGTGCAGGGAGTGTAGCAGGAAGGCAGGGAGTGTAGTATACGTGCAGGGAGTGTAGTATACGTGCAGGGAGTGTAGTATACGTGCAGGGAGTGTAGCAGGAAGGCAGGGAGTGTAGTATACGTGCAGGGAGTGTAGCAGGAAGGCAGGGAGTGTAGTATACGTGCAGGGAGTGTAGTATACGTGCAGGGAGTGTAGCAGGAAGGCAGGGAGTGTAGCAGGAAGGCAGGGAGTGTAGCAGGAAGGCAGGGAGTGTAGTATACATGCAGGGAGTGTAGCAGGAAGGCAAACAGTGTGGTAGATAGTGTGTACTTCTTTAATAAAATTTTATTCTTAAATTTGAAATTGTTTCCTTTAAAATATTAAAACCTTTATAAAAAAATGCAGATTTTTGCAGTTGGCGGGAAAACTGCAGTGAATCTTTTCCCCCTTTCAGAGGTGTATAACCGTTGTGCGTTTAGCACTTGATTATATTAGCACCCTCGTGCAAGTTTGCTGTTTTCTATGATGCACGAATAAAATCTATGGGAATTTAACTCCATCTTTCAGAACAGTTAAGTCCCCCCTCTTTTAGCATGTCGTTTTCTATGATGATCAAGTCCCATTTTTTATGATGCACAAATAAAATTATGGGAATTTCACTCCATCTTTCAGAACAGTTAAGTCCCCCCCTTTTAGCATGTCGTTTTCTATGATGAATGTCCCATTTTCTATGATGCACAAGTAAAATCTATGGGAATTTCACTCCATCTTTCAGAACAGTTAAGTCCCCCCTCTTTTAGCATGTCGTTTTCTATGACGATCAAGTCCCATTTTCTATGATGCACAAATAAAATCTATGGGAATTTCACTCCATCTTTCAAAACAGTTAAGTCCCCCCTTTTAGCATGTCGTTTTCTATGATGATCAAGTCCCATTTTCTATGATGCACAAATAAAATCTATGGGAATTTCACTCCATCTTTCAGAACAGTTAAGTCCCCCCTTTTAGCATGTCGTTTTCTATGATGATCAAGTCCCATTTTCTATGATGCACAAATAAAATCTATGGGAATTTCACTCCATCTTTCAAAACAGTTAAGTCCCCCCTTTTAGCATGTCATTTTCTATGATGCACAAATAAAATCTATGGGAATTTCACTCCACCCTTCAGAACAGTTAAGTCCCCCCTTTTAGCATGTCGTTTTCTATGATGAATATGTCCCATTTTCTATGATGCACAAATAAAATCTATGGGAATTTCACTCCATCTTTCAAAACAGTTAAGTCCCCCCTTTTAGCATGTCGTTTTCTATGATGAATATGTCCCATTTTCTATGATGCACAAGTAAAATCTATGGGAATTTCACTCCATCTTTCAAAACAGTTAAGTCCCCCCCTTTTAGCATGTCGTTTTCTATGATGCACAAGTAAAATCTATGGGAATTTCACTCCATCTTTCAGAACAGTTAAGTCAACCCCTTTTAGGATGTCATTTTCTGTGATGAATGTCCCATTTTCTATGATGCACAAATAAAATCTATGGGAATCTCACACCATCTTTCAGAACAGTTAACTCCTCCCCTTTACCATATCATTATCTATGGGAACTGCACACTACCTTTTAGAACTTTATCAATATGACCAAGTGCTAAACCCACAAGGGTCATACAGCACTTTCCCACCACCTTTAAATTGTGTTTTTCTATGATACTCGAATTGCATTTTCTATTACATCAATAGTATCAAAAAGAAGCACTAAGCCACAAGGGCTATACAGCCCCCCCCCCCTTTCATTGATTTTAGGATTGGATACATTATTATAATCAAGGGGGAAGCGCTAAACCCGGAGGATTATACAGCGCCTGGGGGGAGGATGTGGAAGGCATTCAGGCTTAATTCGGGGAACTGGATTATTATTATTATTATAATCAAGGGGGAAGCGCTAAACCTGGAGGATTATACAGCGCCTGCGGGGGGGGGGATGTGGAAGGCATTCAGGCTTAATTCGGGGAACTGGAGCACAGATCCAATTCCCTAAATCAAGAGCCCCTCACCAACATCAAGGAACCTTCCCTGAGGGGAGGATTGGATACAATAATCAAAACTAAGCAGTTAACCCACTAGGGTCACAGTGTGGGATTGGAAATATATTTTTAAAACAAATACACCATTAACAATATATTGTAGTATCCAACAACAGTATGGTATAAGAAACACACACATCGATTAGTCAATGGCCAAGAACCTTCAGTTTAGGTACTTACACACTGATGCCAATTTTAACTTGAAGCACTAAACCTGTAAGGATGGAGGGAGGGAGGGGTGTTACACAGTGCCTGTGTAATGCAAGACAATTTCAAGCCAAGGAAGGGCAGTCCAGTTCCTTAGATGAAGTGCCCCTCACTGGCATCCTCCTGAAAGGGCACTGATGTCAGTGAAGGGCTCCTGATGCAAGGAACTGCAAGTTATCCATGTCTTCCTTGGATCATGCCCTCCAATCCCTAGGTGGTGGTTGACCTCTACATATTTGGTGCTTCTCCATAACATAGCCTATGCAGGGCCAGATTACTGCATAGGCAAACTAGGCATTTGCCTAGGGCCCCGCGCATTTGGGGGCCCCGCGGTCCAAGGGGTTCAGGGGCTCATCCAAGACTGCGCACATGGTGCAAGTGCAAAGGGGTCCCTACCTAAAAAGTTCAAGTGTTTGGAGAGTAAAATTGATTTTTAAAAATTAATCAAAACAAAAATAATGAAATAAAATAAAATAAAAATAAATAAACCTAACCATAGATGGCAACACTCAACATGCCTTTGTAAATTGGAGATCAAGGAGGATGAATTAGTAAAATATTCGTAGCCCAAATCACTAACCTAATCTATGGTAAAAGTTCTGTATATGACTCCTTTCTGGTAACGTTTTGAATTTTTAGATGTGCAGCCAGAGAAAAGGGGGCTACAAGGGCCATATCCCCCCCAATTGACAGAAAAAAAATTTAATAATAATTAAAAAATTAATAATAATTGATAATGAAAAATTTGTATTTGCATGATTACAGACAGTGATACATCCTCATTAAGGCATCTCGTGAACGTGATGTTGGACGTTTTTATGCGAGTGGGTCACAGAAAAGAAAGAAGAAAATTCAAGAAGAAGAACAGAAAAAGAAAGATGTAGGAAGCTGCAGAAAGATCACAGACATGCTCACGAAAACAGTTTCTGATGTTACCAGTACAGTTGAATCTGCAGATACGTCAGATCATACAGGAAGCCCTCCCTCCATTATTTCTCAGCCAGCATCTAATTCTTTTGTGTCTCCTCTCAATGTCTCAACGGACATTTCATCCACAGGATTTGTCTTAAAAGATCCTGCCTCATGGCCAAATGTAATCCCAGATTCTCTACATAATGCTTTCATTGCAGAAAACTTAAGTCAAACTCTGAACATTGACTTTAGGAAATCAGCAAGGATTTATGATGATGGAAGTCGTCGTTGTTTAAAGTCATCTATGTTTTATAGGAAGCTTGCAAATTCAGAAACTGTGAAAAGATCATGGATGGTATACTCTGAAAGCTCAGGAAAAGTACTGTTCAGCATGCAAGCTATTTTCTACCAAAGAAAATACCTTCACACAGGGGTTCAATGACTGGAAAAATTCCAAGCATTTCGAGGAACATGAAAACAGCACCACTCACAGGAGCTGCATTTTAGCCAGTGTATTTCATGCAGAGAAAAAAGGCTTATTGGATTCTCATTTGGAAAATCAAACTGAAAAAGAGTGCACTTATTGGAGAAAAGTTCTAGAAAGAGTTGTTGCTGTTGTAAAATTCTTAGCTCTAAGAGGACTTGCTTTCCGTGGAGAAAATGAGGTTTTTGGTTCGGAAAACAATGGCAATTTCCTAGGGATCATAGAACTGTTAGCACAATTCGATCTATTCTTAGCAAATCATGTGTCATGCCTTGGGAATGCAGGAAGAGGCACTGTATCTTACATGTCATCTACTATATGCAATGAATTTATTGAACTGATAACTAAGAAGGTCCTCAATAACATCATAGCAGCTGTGAAAACTGCAAAATACTTTGCAATAAGTGTAGATTCAACACCAGATATTTCACATACAGATCAATTGACATTCATTGTTCGCTTTGTCGACTCCAGTGGTAAGCCTGTAGAGCGCTTTATAAAATTCATTCCTCTTTCAGGCCATGATGGAGAAACAATGATGAATGTAGTACTGGATACTCTGCTTGAACATGATCTCTCCGTTATGGATTGCTGTGGCCAGAGCTACGACAATGCAAGTAACATATCGGGTAAATATAATGGATTGCAAGCCCGTATCAAGTAAATCAACCCACTTGCTGAATATGTGCCCTGCTCAGCACATTCTCTTAATCTTGTTGGGTCATGTGCTGCGGAGTGTTGTGTCGCTGCAGTTTCATTTTTTGGACTTTTACAAGCACTCTTTAATTTTTTCTCTGCTTCAACGCATCGGTGGAGTATACTCAAGTCAACCATTCATGGAGATGTCATCAAATCATTATCAACAACAAGGTGGTCAGCGCAGCATGATGCAACACATGCTTTGAAAGACAGCTTTGCTGAAATATGTTCTGCTTTGATCCAAATAGCAGAGGATGAAGACCAGACAGCAACTACAAGAAGCGAAGCAGCCAGCTTAGCATCAAAATTGGAAGATTTTGAATTGGCTTTACTCTGTGTGCTTTGGGACTGTATACTGGAACGGTTAAATGCCACGAACAAGACACTTTAGAAAATTGAAATTGAAATGGCTACTTGTGCTAACCTCTATGCAGGCTTAGTGGAATTTGTAAGCTCACTTTGCAATGATGAAGCTTTTGAAATGTTTGAAGAGAAAGCTAAACTGCTGGTGAAAGACTACAGTTACCGGGCTGATCATCAGCGGTCAAGGAAGAGGAAATGCAATTTTGAAGAGCCAGACAATGAAATTGTGTTGCTACCAAGGCAGAAATGTAAGACAGCTACATACTTCGTCATTCTGGATTCACTGATTACAGAATTGGTGAAAAGAAAAGAAATCTACCAGAATCTCAATGACAAGTTTGGATTTCTGTTCAAAATTACTACTATGCCAGATGCAGAATTGAGAGAAGCTGCATTAAAGTTGCAACAACACCTTTCAGCAGATGTTCAGGACACATTTGTTGAAGAAATAGTTCATTTTTCTGGGTATATGAATCAGATTAAAGCTCCACCTGAAAAATGTGCGCCCTCAGCTGCTTTGAAACATTTAAGAAATGCAGGTATCTCAGAAACCTTCCCTAATGTTGACAGTGTATCGCCTTTACCTAACACTCCCAGCTACTAACTGTGAAGGAGAACGTTCATTTTCTGTTTTGAAAAGAGTGAAAAACCAGCTCCGTTCAACAATGAGCCAAGACAAATTGTGTAACCTAGCCTTGTTGACCATTGAGTCTGATCTAACAAGAAATATTGATTTTCAGAATATAATTGATGATTTTGCCAATATGAAATCCAGAAAAAAGCTTATTTAAGAAGTGCCCGTGAATATAAACAATTCTTTACTTTCTTTAGTTTATATGATTTGATACTTATGCATGATGCAATGATAACAATAATGGTCAGTGATTTATAAAGGGAATAATAGTGCTGTAGTGGTTATGCTGAATATAATAGGTACATGATGTCACTACTTTAATAGCCTAATCTAGTAATACTATGCTGTCTTGAGTTTATTCTCTTTAAAATGCATGATTTAACAAGATAGTTGTAATGGCTGTTGGTAAATGGTTTTGGTTGTCTTGATGTACTTTCCCTATTAAATTTAATCTAAATAGCCAGAATGTATTTAATTAGACCTTAAACAGGTTCACACCGACCCCCACCCCACCCCCAAGCTGGAAGGGGTCGCTTTGCTTACCCGTAACTCAAAGGGGCCCCACCAATCTGAATAGCCTAGGGCCCGGAGACTTCTTAATCTGGCCCTGAGCCTATGAATAATTATAGTGTAATGAAAACTTGTCAATGTTCAATAATAACCAACACGAAGAGAGAGAGACACAAGAGGTTGATTGATCTATATACAGTGGACCCTTGGTTATCGGCTGTAATCTGTTCCAGAAGCTCGGCCTAAGGCTGAAATGGCCAAAAACTGAAATAATATTTCCCATAAGAATTAATGTAAATACAATTAATCCATTCCAGACAAAAATATTCACAAAAAAATAATTTTTTTAACAATTAAATTAGTGTTACATACCGTGATTGAACACTAATGCTGACTTCTGGAATGCCTGCTACACTCCCTGCATGTATGCTACACTCCCTGCATGTATGCTACACTCCTTGGATGTCAGCTACACTTCCTACATGCCTGTTACACACACTGCATGCCTATTACACTCCCTGCATGCCTGCTCCACTCCCTGGATGCCTGCTACACTCCCTGCATGTCTGCTACACTCCCTGCATGTCTGCTACACTTCACGCTTAAATTGCATGGTGTTTCTCACTTTCTTTACTAGGAACTTTCTTTGGAGCTATGCTTACTTATTTTGCATTTGTACTGCAAAAAAATCCCCCCCAAAAATGGAAAACAAGTGAAATGTTTGAATGTATGCACATTAGTTTCCTCACGTACCGAGAGACACAGCCAAAATGACACTCAAGCGGCCCCAGCCGGCGGACGGACGCATCCAAAACGGCTGATCACCGTGTTGGCCAATAACAGGTGCTGCAGATAACAGAGGGTCCATCGTATTTTCTTCCCCTTCTGGGGTCCTCTTCAGCTGGATCCCAGAAGGGGGTCGAAATGTACAGAAAAATCAACCTCCTGTGTCTGTCTCTGTGTGGGTTATGTAATGTTCTGTCTGATGTTTATTTTGGCACTTAATTATACACAGTATATCTCATTATACCTGCATCACACACCCTTGTACACCATCACTTTAACGGAAATTGTAAATATTGTACAGGACAAAATCCAATGGGTCAGTCAACTCAGAAACAATGGATGAGCTCTAGTGGTTACAGAATTATACAGACCTGGTATAATACACTGCACACAGATGCAGTATAATGTGATGCTTTACCAACAGTGCTGCACCCACACACAGTGAGCTTTATTAAATTAGAGATCTATTTGCATTATTATTATTATAATCAAAAAGAAGCGCTAAACCACAAGGGCTATACAGCGCTGCAGGGCAGGTAAGGATGTGAGGGTATCAGGTAGCAAGAGGGAGAGGGATGATTAATAGGTTATGGAGTACAGCAGGGCAGTGGATAGTGCATGGGCAGAGGATAGCAAGAGATTGAGGTAGAAAGGGCTGAGGGGAGTGGTAAAGGTATCATCATCAGTTTGTGGAGTAAATCAGTTGCTGTCAAAGAGTCAATGAAAGTGTCTGGATTAAAGGAGGGTCCATGAGCTAGAAGGGAAAGTAAAGAAAGAGCAGCAGAGCAGAGACGATGTTGGAGGTATATTGTGTGTGCCCATTGATAGAGTGGGCAGTCCAACAGAATGTAGCTAACAGATACTGTAACCTGACAATTCTCACAGAGAGGAACAGTGCACCCCTCCATGAGATACCCGTGAATAAGACAAGTGTGGCGGATACGAAGATGGGAGACAGTAGTCTCCCAACCTCGATACTGATGACAAGAAGATGGCCAGTAACCTATACTCGGTTTAATAGAATGAAGTTTGTTATAGAGCAGATCAGGCCAATGTTGTTGCCAATAGGTGCGAAGGTGGGTAGCAATTACAGCAAAATAGTCCGTGAATGGAACACCTCTATATGAAACTGGGAGGTCATGTACTGCTGACCGCACAGCAGTGTCTGCCTGTTCATTGCCCTGTACGTCAACATGACCAGGGACCCAACAAAAAACAATATGTTTGTGCTTGGTAGAGATACAGTATAACCAAAGTTGGATATGGAGAACTAAGGGGTGAGGTGTATAAAAATTTTCGTATAGCCTGTAAAGCACTAAGGGAGTCTGAAACAACCACAAATGGTGACACAGGCATAGATACAATACAGATAAGTGCTGCAAGAATGGCATACAATTCAGCAGTAATAATGCTAACCGAGGATAGTAAATGCCCTCACACGGCACTGTCCGGAAACACTGCTGCGAATCCGACGCTGTCAGAAGACTTAGAACCATCTGTGTACACTGCGATGGCATGAGAATGAGAGTGGAAGTGGTCAAGAAAAAGAGAGCGGTAAGCTACCATAGGCAGTTGGGCTTTCGCGCATGGCAGTGAGAAAGAACAGACATGAACAGCTGAAACTTCCCAAGGGGATAGGGAAAAGTGAGATGCTACATGAACATAGAAAGGCGGTAACTGAAGGGAAGACAAGAGCGAATGTAGGCGAAGAGAAAAGGGATGGAGTAAACAGGGATGATGAACAAATAAAGAATGTCTACTAACATCAGTGACTATTCTATATATGGAAGGATTGCGGATATCACGAGAGCAAACATAATAGCGAAGGCAATGAGCATCACGGCGATCTGACAAGGATGGAATATTCGCTTCTGCATAGAGACTCTCAACAGGTGAAGAGCGAAAAGCACCAAGGCATAAACGTACTCCCTGGTGATGGATGGGATTAAGGATAGAGAGAGTAGCAGGAGAGGCAGCTGAACAGATCTGGTCACCATAATCGAGTTTCAATAAAATTAGGGCTGAATGTAGGTGAAGGAGAGATCTACAATCAGCTTCCCATGAAAGATGAGCAAGGGTTTCAAGAAGGTTCAGTTGGCTGTGACAAGTCGCCTTCAGAGAGGTAATGTGAGGTTTTCAGGATAACCTACGGTCAAACAGAAGGCCTAGAAACATGACCGTATCACTTTCTGGGATACGTGAGCCACAGAGGTACAATGGATGATCAGAGATGACAGAACATCTAGTGAAAGTAATTTGGTGAGTTTCAGTACTGGAAAATTTAAACCCATGTGTGGAGGCCCAATTGGAAACACGGTTGACCACATGCTGGAGAGAAACTGCAATGAGGTGACAGTCAGCGCCTGCACCAGCTATAGCGAAGTCATCAACATAGAGTGATGACCAAATATTGGATGGAAGAAGAGAGGCTAAATCATTTATAGTAAGGAGAAAAAGTGCTGTGCTCAGAAGACATCCCTGGGGAACATCTTCAGCCTGGACAAAGTCTGGGGAGAGCATATTATTAACCCGAACACAGAAATGTCTATCAGTTAAGAAGTTCTTAACCCTTTGAGGGTTTCGGACGTACTAGTATGGCTTACGACCCAGGGTTTTTGACGTACTAGTACGCCTAAATTCTAGCGCCCTCAAATCTAGTGGGAGAAAGCTGGTAGGCCTTCATATGAAAGAATGGGTCTATGTGGTCAGTGTGCACAGTCTAAAAAAAATCCTGCAGCACACAGTGCATAATGAGAAAAAAAAAACTTTGACCGTTTTTTTGGAATAAAACAGCGATTTTGCACTGTATTTTCGTATGGTATTTATTGTTGTATTCTAGTTTTCTTGGTCTCATTTTATAGAATGGAAGACATATTACAGAAATTGAGATGATTTTGACTGGTTTTACAATGAAAGGTACCTTGAAATTGAGCTCAAAGTAGCAGAAATGTTCGATTTTTACCAAATTTTAAAAGTAAACAAATCGTGCCAAGCGTCCAATACACGTCAACTGGTGAGTCTAATATTCTTTCACAAGTGTGCCAATAATATTTATACCATTTTTTACACTAATGCAGTAGTCTGCATAACAGTAAATCTTCTATTTTTTGTGAGAATAAAAATTCAAAGTGGAAAGCAAAAGAATGTAAGAGGGGCCTCGAGACGTGACTAATGGACAGAGGAAATGTCATTTTAGTGCCAGGAATGTCTTTCTTGTTTATTCTGGACCCTATTCGGAAATTGGCATCTTTTGAAATTTGTGTGAAATTGGCAAAATTGCTAAATTCTGACTACTGTACTGGATAGTTGAATTTCATAAATGGGTGGTTTCTTACACCCATTCGATAGAAAAAAATGGAGTTCTAGCGAAATATTCATGTTTTTTGTCGACTAGTACAGTGGAATTGGCCGAAAATGGGGCTCAAAGTGGGCAAAATCGCCGATGCGTAAACATCGCCGAGACCGCTAACTTCGCGAGAACATAATTCCGTAAGTTTTCCATCAATTTTCAAACTTTTGGTTTCCTTATGATCGGGGAAAAATTCTCTATCTTTTCATAAGATAAAATTATTTTTTTTTTTTAAATTTGGCCAACCCTGAGAACGAGTTTCGGAGAGGGCCTGTCGACCCTCAAAGGGTTAAGGAAGGATGATAGACTGCCTTGGAGGCCTAAGGAGTGGGCTTGGGCCAAAATATTATACCTCCAAGTTGTGTCATATGTCTTCTCAAGGTCAAAAAATATGGCAATAACTGAGTGGTTATTCGCAAAGGGGTCAATGGTAGAACAGCCCTTATGAAAGCCATATTGACTAGTGGAGAGACTGTTGCGTGTGTCTAAATACCACATTAAACGTCGATTTACCAGACGTTCCATCACCTTGCAAACTGCACTGGTAAGGGCAACGGGACAATAGTGGGAGGCATCACATCCCATAGTACCCGGTTTGCGGAAAGGGAGAACAACGGCAGATTTCCACAGCTGGGCAAGAACTTCTTGTGACCAAATAAGATTAAAGAGTCATAAGAAGACTGCAAGGGCTGACCGATGTAAATGTTGTAACATCCGAATATGAATGCCATCAGGCCCAGCTGCTGATGATCAGCAAGCTGAGGGTGTTGCTTCCAGTTCCAGGAATGTAAAAGGCACATTAAAGGTTCTTTGAGAGATGAAAAGTCTAAGGGCACTAACTCTCTGGCAGACTTTGAGGAAAGAAACGAGGGGCACAGATGGATCCCCTGAGAAATGTAGACCAGATGATTACCAATTTCAATGGAAAGGTCAAGAGGGTTTGCTATATCAACACCAGCAACCCACAGAACAGGAGCCGGGTCGAGAGAGTATTTACCACTCAGTTTCCGTACTTTTTCCAGACTGCACTCAGAGGAAGCAGAGGTGATGGTGGAAACACAATCCCGCTAGCAAATGCATTTAGTGCCACGGATGACACGGCAAGCAACTGCTCGCTTCTGCTTAAAATCAAGAAGTCTCTCTCTGGTTCTATTGTACCAGTACCTGCCCCACGCAGCGCGTTTCAAACGTACTGCCCGAGCACAAGCAGGAGACCACCAGGCCCGCACTTCTGAGAATGCCTGCCCAAGGTTTGGGGTATAGAATGAGAAGCTGCGGTTAAAACTGAGGTCAAGAAGAGGTGTAATAGCTCATCAATGGAGGACGAAGAAGAAACCTCACTAAAAGCAGTTAGCTGCAAGTAAACGTTCCAATTTGCTTGATCAAATTGCCAGCATGGGCTACGAAGAGGTGGTGAATATGAAGCAGTAAGAATGATTGGAAAATGATCGCTGTCATGTATACCTGCTTTGGCCACCACCCCCTGGAATCCGACAGGTAGCCTCCAGAGATACACCATCACCCGAAAGACACCCAAAGCCAGCCCCTGGGAGACAGGAGAAGAATCGGGACATTCCCAGGGGATCCATATTCCACGGCCAACTACACCACCACCAAGGACCTCAACAGAATGGGATGGACCCCGGTACCCTTCCACCTACCTAGGAACTAGATTGCCTGTGGGAAGAATCCCAATGGCCAAAAAGAGGAAGGGAATAGGGGAGGGATAGGGAGGAGGAGGAAAGGGAAAAAGGGAGGATGGGATAGGTTAGGGGGTTTTTGGGGTAATAAGGTTCGGTCTGAGGAAGGAGACCAAAAGGTCTAATTCCTCAAGCCAAGAGCCTCTTCACCATGCCAAGGAGTCCCCCTTGAAAAGGATCTATTTGCAACTTGATAAAGCTGAGCAGGCCCAAAATAGTCAATAAATAATCACATTATACTACATTTCTCATTTTCCATTCTTCATTGTTACAATCACACAAAAACAATCTCACCCATCACTATTACTCGCCATCCACTACCCTCCAATACTCCATTAAATCAAGGGTTTACTTATCCCATTATACAGTGGTACCCTGAGTTTTGGCCATAATTCGTTCCAGAAGGCTGTTCGAGTGCTGTTACCAAACGAATTTGTTCCCATAAGGAATAATGTACATTAGATTAGTCCGTTTCAAACCCTCAAAAATACACTTACAAAAGCACTTACAATAATACACTTACTTAACTGTTCGAGTTGGGAGCTGTATGAAACTCGGGGTACCACTGTACTTGCATCAACCATCAATGACAAAGTCACACAAAGCAAGAACTACACACTAGAAATACTGCTTTACCACTCGTGACTTGCACACTTAAGATTTATGCAGACTGGGTCATGGGGGTTTTGACCCCTGAAAGCCCCTCCAGGTATACCTGAAAGGTCTTGTGAGCAACACTTAAATTATTTTATATAAAGTATAAAAAGTCTCATAAAAAACCCTCTTTGTCAACACTGTCAGAAAATATGGTGTTCAGAATAAGTCACAGTATCACTTTCTAGTTGTAGCTACACTGAGAGTAAAAGGTAGATGGGATACAAGGAGAATAGAAGCATCAGGGAAGAGAGAGGTGAAGGTTTATAAACTAAAAGAGGAGGCAGTTAGGGTAAGATATAAACAGCTATTGGAGGATAGATGGGCTAATGAGAGCATAGGCAATGGGGTCGAAGAGGTATGGGGTAGGTTTAAAAATGTAGTGTTAGAGTGTTCAGCAGAAGTTTGTGGTTACAGGAAAGTGGGTGCAGGAGGGAAGAGGAGCGATTGGTGGAATGATGATGTAAAGAGAGTAGTAAGGGAGAAAAAGTTAGCATATGAGAAGTTTTTACAAAGTAGAAGTGATGCAAGGAGGGAAGAGTATATGGAGAAAAAGAGAGAAGTTAAGAGAGTGGTGAAGCAATGTAAAAAGAGAGCAAATGAGAGAGTGGGTGAGATGTTATCAACAAATTTTGTTGAAAATAAGAAAAAGTTTTGGAGTGAGATTAACAAGTTAAGAAAGCCTAGAGAACAAATGGATTTGTCAGTTAAAAATAGGAGAGGAGAGTTATTAAATGGAGAGTTAGAGGTATTGGGAAGATGGAAGGAATATTTTGAGGAATTGTTAAATGTTGATGAAGATAGGGAAGCTGTGATTTCGTGTATAGGGCAAGGAGGAATAACATCTTGTAGGAGTGAGGAAGAGCCAGTTGTGAGTGTGGGGGAAGTTCGTGAGGCAGTAGGTAAAATGAAAGGGGGTAAGGCAGCCGGGATTGATGGGATAAAGATAGAAATGTTAAAAGCAGGTGGGGATATAGTTTTGGAGTGGTTGGTGCAATTATTTAATAAATGTATGGAAGAAGGTAAGGTACCTAGGGATTGGCAGAGAGCATGCATAGTTCCTTTGTATAAAGGCAAAGGGGATAAAAGAGAGTGCAAAAATTATAGGGGGATAAGTCTGTTGAGTGTACCTGGTAAAGTGTATGGTAGAGTTATAATTGAAAGAATTAAGAGTAAGACGGAGAATAGGATAGCAGATGAACAAGGAGGCTTTAGGAAAGGTAGGGGGTGTGTGGACCAGGTGTTTACAGTGAAACATATAAGTGAACAGTATTTAGATAAGGCTAAAGAGGTCTTTGTGGCATTTATGGATTTGGAAAAGGCGTATGACAGGGTGGATAGGGGGGCAATGTGGCAGATGTTGCAAGTGTATGGTGTAGGAGGTAGGTTACTGAAAGCAGTGAAGAGTTTTTACGAGGATAGTGAGGCTCAAGTTAGAGTATGTAGGAAAGAGGGAAATTTTTTCCCAGTAAAAGTAGGCCTTAGACAAGGATGTGTGATGTCACCGTGGTTGTTTAATATATTTATAGATGGGGTTGTAAGAGAAGTAAATGCGAGGGTCTTGGCAAGAGGCGTGGAGTTAAAAGATAAAGAATCACACACAAAGTGGGAGTTGTCACAGCTGCTCTTTGCTGATGACACTGTGCTCTTGGGAGATTCTGAAGAGAAGTTGCAGAGAAAAAAAGTCACAGAAATTAAGTCAAAATTTTTGCTGGGGGAAAAAAAATATAATTTTAAATACCACAGGTTAGGTTAGGTTGTAACTTTTTTCTAGTGACTTTTTTTTTCCTGGATCTGGAACTATATATTTTACTAGCCAGCTAGTGAATATAAGGCATGCAAGTCACAATTATGAAAATTATACACACACCTCTGAAACACAACAGTAATTTACACGTTACTCTGCAATAACAAGTTACAACTAGCGTATAAACATCTTTGCTAATGATTAATCTTACACACATTTTAACAGTAATTCACAAAAACAATGCCAACCATGTTAGTATTATTAACCCTTTGACTGTTTCAGGCCCCTTTCTGAAACTGTCATTCTATGTCGCTCAATTTTAAAAAAAAAAAAAAAATTATTATTTTTTCTTATGAAATGATAGAGAATCTTTTCCTGGTGGTAATGACACCAAAAGTTCGAAATTTGGTCAAAAACTCACGGAATTATGCTCCCGCGAAGTTAGCGGTCTCGGCGACATATGAGTATCGGCGATTTCGCCGACTTTGAGCCCTATTTTCAGCCAATTCCATTGTTCCAGTTGACCAAACTCATAGCTATTTCTTTAGAACTCCGTTTTATCTATCAGCTGAGTACAAGAAACCTCCCATTTACTAATTTGGACTACCCAATATGGTGGTCAGAAATTGGCAATTTGGCCAATTTCACGCAAACTAAAAAAGATGCCAATTTCAAAATAGGGTCCAGAATAAACAAGGTAGACATTCGTGGCACTAAAATAACATATGCTCTGTTCATTAGTCACATCTCTAGGCCCCTCTTATATTATTATTACTTTCTATTTTGATTTTTTATTCATACAAAAAAATACAAAATTTACTGTTATGCAGACTACTACATTATTGTAAAAATGGTATAAATAATATCTGTGCACTAGTGAAAGAATATTAGACTCCCCAGTTGACGTGTATTGGACGTGTGGTGTGATTTATTTACTCCTGAACATTGGTAAAAATCGAACATTTCCGCTACTTTGAGCTCAGTTTCCAGGTCGTTTTCATCGTCAAAGTAATGAAAATCATCTCTATTTCTGTAATATGTTTTCCATTTTATCACCTAAGACCATGAAAATGTGAATACAACGATAAATACTATACGAAAATACACCTCAAAGCCGGCGTTTTATTCCAAAAAAACGATCAGTTTTTTGTTTCTCATTACGCAATGTGTGCTGCAGGATTTTTTTTATGTGGTGCACACTGACCACACAGACCCATTCTCTCACATGTGGGCCTACCAGCTTTCTCCTGCTTGATTTGAAGCCGCTAGAATTATTGAGTATATATACGTCAGAAACATTGGCTCGTAAGACGTATTTATACATCGAAAACAGTCAAAGGGTTAACTATACTATTATCCAGCATATATAATCTCTTTCACAATGTACCTTAGTCAGCAATATTGATTCTTAGCTCCTACTTAAATATTATACATACTGTGTGTGTGTGTGTGTGTTTGTGTGTGCACACACATGCATACATGTGAACACGTGAGCCAAAGGGGAAGTTAAATGATAGACCTTTCACGTTGCAAACACAAAAGGCCTAGAGCTATGATTCAACTTTCCATGTGGTTGTTTTGTATCTTGTATCGCTTCTTCACAATTATTGTACACATGTGTATGTATATATGTACTCACCTAATTGTGGTTGCGGGAGTCAAGTCACAGCTCCTGGCCCCGATATGTATATATGTACATGTACATATGTGTATGTATACAGTAGGGCCCCGCTTTACGGCATTCCGCTAATACAGACATTTCAAATTATGACCAAAACTCTCTATATGGCTCCTCCCACCTGACTCTCTAATATGGTCACCACAGGCCACCCAGTGTGTTTACATCCCTGAGCTCCACGTCTCTCCATTATGTCTGGAAATTTTCTAGAATTTCAAGTGTTTTAAAGTAATTGTGTACTTTATATATGTACAGTAGACTGTCATTTAACACAGTAGTTATGTTCCTGAAAATGCTGTGTTAGGTAAAACCATGTTAGATGAACTGAAGAACTTGCAGGAAAAATAGGGTTATGTTCCTGGAAGCCCTAAAAAAGCCAAACTATTATTCAGACCTCCACATCTTACAAAAATAAGTGAATATGTAACTGTAGTTCACTGTCATGATGTATTATGTTGTTTTTACTGCTTAAGATTACAAATGCAAAAGAAATTGTGGGTGCTGGTGTTTGTGGATGATTGTGGAGAGTGGAGAGTTATGCTGTGGCCCTACTGGGCTGAGGTGGATGGTAGAGGTTCTGAAGTCAATGTTTGTACCAGAGTGTGCTATAAAATCTGTAATGGATTTGTTTTATTTTACCCTGCAGTACATTATACAACTGATGGTAAGGCATCAGCTGCTCTAGACACCATTTCAGGGTCCTCTTCAGTGAAAAAGTCTAACTTTAAGTCATTCAGTCAGTCAGTCATTCAGTCAAGTCAGTAAGTAAGTCACACAAACTCATGTTTACTTCATTTTATGTGCACAAAGCGAGCTTCATTATGGCCATAGGTTATCTCTTGTCTAATACCTTTGTTTTCTTCAATAATTCTAAAACTTAAATGCTTATACCTTTTCTTGCCACTCTCAGCAACACTGGTATGCCTACTGGGTGTCATGATTGCTTGGCAGATACAAGATATGGTAATTAAATGATCAAAACACAATTCACAAGCACAGCTAGCTTGTAGCAGAGAAGTGGAACTGGACACGTATGAACTATGAACAAAAAATGCTAGGATGGTGGTGTTGGGAGGTCTCCCCCGCTGATCCACAACAAGGCGGCCGCTTGAGGAAAAGGGAAATTTATTCCCCCTCCCGCAAACTGAACCATGTTAAATTAATTTTCCTAAGTGTTGTATAAAATTGTGCTGCAATTCTCACTCGTGCTATAACCGAGTCTTGCCAAATAAACTCCTGTTAAATGACGGTCTACTGTACTCTGATAATTATACTTATGTGTACCTGTACCTAATAAACTTACACACTGTGCTGGTGTTCAGGAACACATTAAAATCACTAGAGTGTCCCTCTAACGCTGATGCCATATTAATAATACTACTAATACGTAATAATAATAATCACTATTGGGCACATTAAATGCCTTATTTTACGTTAGTATAAACATTTTCATTAATTTATCTATGATACTGTCTTCAAAATTATGTAAAAAACACATTATAGAGCACATAAACATGATACATACACCCAAAACACAATAAATTTCACAAATATGAGGTGTGGTAGTCGAGGAGAGGAAAAGAATTGTTTTCTCTGGTCCATCACCAGAGAAAATGTGTATCAATGCATGTTTAATGCATTCAGCTTTGTTTACAAATTGTCAGCATGATTTCTCATCACTTCTCTGTTGTTTGTGATGCATATAAAGGTAGTTATTAGAAATGATAAAACTCAGTGAACAAGGTATGTCAATGATAATATCACTCTGGGGCACTTTAAATATCGTATATTACACTGGTAGCCGGGCGGCTACACCTACCGTGCTACCAACACCTGACTTGGTAAACCATACCCCCGGCCGGGATTGAACCCGCGGTCATAGAGTCTCAAAACTCCAGCCCGTCGCGTTAGCCACTAGACCAGCTAGCCACAATAAGATTCATCCAACTAGGTATATTTCTACACCATAGGAAAGTTAGCACAGGCACCTCTGTGACCACAAATGCAAGTTTTTACAGACGAATCTCCAGCTAGCGTGGCCGTGACGAACTCTAGCTCAAGTCCCTTCACTGCCGTCAACATGACTTAAGAAATCGTAATGACACGATTGCAAATAAACCATACCCCCGGCCGGGATTGAACCCGCGGTCATAGAGTCTCAAAACTCTTATTGTGGCTAGCTGGTCTAGTGGCTAACGCGACGGGCTGGAGTTTTGAGACTCCATGACCGCGGGTTCAATCCCGGCCGGGGGTATGGTTTATTTGCAATCGTGTCATTACGATTTCTTAAGTCATGTTGACGGCAGTGAAGGGACTTGAGCTAGAGTTCGTCACGGCCACGCTAGCTGGAGATTCGTCTGTAAAAACTTGCATTTGTGGTCACAGAGGTGCCTGTGCTAACTTTCCTATGGTGTAGAAATATACCTAGTTGGATGAATCTTATTGTGGCTAGCTGGTCTAGTGGCTAACGCGACGGGCTGGAGTTTTGAGACTCTATGACCGCGGGTTCAATCCCGGCCGGGGGTATGGTTTATTTGCAATCGTGTCATTACGATTTCTTAAGTCATGTTGACGGCAGTGAAGGGACTTGAGCTAGAGTTCGTTACGGCCACGCTAGCTGGAGATTCGTCTGTAAAAACTTGCATTTGTGGTCACAGAGGTGCCTGTGCTAACTTTCCTATGGTGTAGAAATATACCTAGTTGGATGAATCTTATTGTGGCTAGCTGGTCTAGTGGCTAACGCGACGGGCTGGAGTTTTGAGACTCTATGACCGCGGGTTCAATCCCGGCCGGGGGTATGGTTTATTTGCAATCGTGTCATTACGATTTCTTAAGTCACCTGACTTGGTACAAATAAATACTACTTTCCTCTCACTCTACATTAAGATTATACATATTTTAAGGTAAGTAATGAGTGTAATGTATGTGCATTTTATCGCTCTGGGCTGCTTTAAATATCATACCTATCTACACCTACTGGCTACCTACAAATAAATACTATTCACCTCTCACCCTACAGTAAGACTTCAAATATTTTAAGGTCAGTAACGAATGTACTGTGTGTGTATTTTACATTTGTTTTTTAATGCCTAGTTCGACTGTCAGCTTAATATGTGTTAATGTAAACTTGTTATCTGGCATTTGTATGCATTTATAAGTGGAAAAAATGGCATTCTGCTTTCCAGCAATGTCTGCTTCCAGTAGTGGCCTGGAACCTAGCCTGCCATAAAAGTGGAGCCCTACTGTATATATGTATAAACACCTTTTGTGTGTACACAACCAAATATTGCTACTTTTCTAAGTAGTACAATATTTTATTACTTAGTCAGGTCTAAGAATATGATCTTTATTCTTAACATTTACAACTTTAATCTTGACTAAATGCTGTCTCTAATATATCATAGTTGTTGCAAAAATCAGATCTGCTATGCTCATCCCAATTTTGAAATTATTAATATATTTTGAAAATATATTTGTTCTTTTATATGTAAATTATTGCATTCCCTTTATTTGAGGGCTTGAAAATATTTGATCATATTACACAATACACAAATAACCCGCACATAAAAGACAGAAGCTTACGACGACGTTTCGGTCCGACTTGGACCATTGACAAAGTCACACTAACAGAGGTGGAGCAGGACGGCTATATATAGGCAGGAAGAGGTAGAGGTAGTAGTAGTGGTAGTAGTAGTAGTAGTAGTAGTAGTAGTAGTGCAAGAATTGTATATAATACCGACAGGATGAAATGACACATGCACAACACCCGGGCATCCCCACCGTAGACGTTTCGCCATCCAGCCAGCCACTGGATGGCGAAACGTCCACAACAAAGACAACCAGACGCCGCACATGTGTCTAATTTCATCAGTAGATGTAGTAGAAGAAGAAGAGGTAGTAGTAGTGGTAATACTTTGATCATATTTAACAAAGTACCTGATTTGTATCATGAGCAGACGTTGAGCATCAAGTTAGAAGACCATGCCAAAGATTTGTGGTTAATGTTGAGTGGAAACAGAAAAACCCTCTTCAAAAACATGAACCATTATTATCATAACCAAAACTAAGAACTACACCCATAAGTGTCACACATCACTGCAAAAACGTGAAACAAAGAGTTGCATTTTCCAGTCTCCGAGGTCCTCTTCAATGGTGAAGAGGGCCTGCAGACGAGGATATGCAGCCAATTTTCATTCTTCAAGTTTCGTGAACAGGTTCTCAGTTTCCACTGAAAATGCAATAATGCTCAGGTGTTGAGGTCCCCAGGAAGATGACAGTTATTTAGCTCTGGGGTCCCCAGGAAGACAACAGTAGTTTAGCTCTGGGGTCCCCAGGAAGACAACAGTAGTTTAGCTCTGGGGTCCCCAGGAAGACAACAGTTGTTCAGCTCTGGGGTGCCCAGGAAGATAACAGTTGTTTAGTTCTGGGGGTCCCCAGGAAGATGGAACATTTATTCAATTCTGGGGTCCTCGAGATGACAGAACAATTGTTTAGTTCTGGGAGTCCCCAGAAAAACAACAGTTGTTCAGCTCTGGAATCCCCAGGAAGACAACAACTCTTCAGTTCTGGGGATCCCCAGGAAGCTGGAATAGTACTCAGCTCTGGGGGTTGCCAGCAATAATACTCAGCTCTAAGAGTCTTGAGGGAAATGTGTAAGAATCAAACACTTTGCACATAACCTACCTTAACTAACATAATTACAGATCTAGTTACAGATAATAACTTGTCACACAATTGACATTTCATGCTTCCTGGCTATGTCTTGATATTTTGTGCATCTTCCGTCGCTGCAAGTGGTTGTAGAGCTTCCTGATCTGCCCGACTGTGTCATATATCATGGGACAATTCTTCTGGGAGGTTGCATCAACTATTGAGCCATCCCCAGGGTGCAATGGTTCCCCCCTTGCTGAACTCGTTCCACAAGTGAATGCCAACAGTGTTATGGGGCCAACTCCAGGAGCTGCTACCTCCGGATACAAAGAGTTACCCCCAGCGCTGCCAGTGGAGTGGGTAAAAGGTGGACGGCTCTGCGGAAATATAAAAATAATATAAAAATCTTTTCTAGATAATAAAGTGTCTCTTGTACACCTATGATAGAGTTCCTAAAGATGTTTGTTATATTAATCTTCCTATCTATGGACATCTGAGTTATAGTATTAGAAAAAAGTATCTGAAATTGTTACAAATAAGTTATTGCACAAATTGAAAATACTCTCATATTCGTTAATCTCTGAACTGTAGGAGGCCACTTTAAATATAAGATCCAGTTGTGCCACCTTTGTACTCAATGTTTACTTGTTCTAGCTGTGATGCTAGATACACTGGAAGCACATTTAGAAACTTCCAAACTAGAATATATAAACATAAAAGACTGTTAGACAGGGCCCTCTTCAGATTAGCTAAACCCTTTTTCAAGTATAACATTATATTTGGAGACCAAAAATCAGCCATTAAGTACAATGCCTTTTGATTGTAGCTGAGCTCAAGATAAATTTGATATGAAAATTTTAAGAGTTTGTATGCTATGGAGTTCAAACCTTAACTGAATAACTATACATCGGTAGTCAAATTTTTTACAATAAAATAGTTCTCTCCTTCCTATGTAGTTTTTCCATTTTTTTTTTAACATATTGGCCGATTCCCACCATTTTTGTTAATCTCAATTAATTCACCGTGCATGTTGGTCAGTTCCTACTCATCCTTGCTTAAGGCAGCAAAATCTTTTAGTACTTTCCCTAGTTTTCTAGTTATATTTTAACAAATTTTAAACTTTTACAACTGTTGACAATGTTGCCCTGTCACTGTGTACAAGAGTTGTGATTCTCTTTCACAGACTGATTCACCAAAATGTAATAATAAAGGTATTTGAAAAAAAAGCTTTTCCTGTCATCCTCACGTACAATGTTGGAAAAACTATACATGATCTCAGCAATCCTGCTAACTGTCTTAGTGACATCACAATCTGCTCCTGGAAGAATGGCAGCTAAGTACTGTTAGACTATATTGGCAGATCTACTCTTTAAATAACACTTACTTTCATTTTTGTTGGGCAAAAGGGTGGTGCTAGTGATCATGAAAAAATGTAAGCTCAGCAAATATGGGGAGTTGGGCCTTTAGTACTACTTTGTCCCAATAAGATCAGAGACCTTTGGACGCTGGAGCATATATGCAACAGGATTCATCAGCGAACTGTATGCCAGGCACATGGACACTGCTGGAGACCCAAGGGTGGCCACATTTCTGTTCCTGCCTTTCAGTGTGGGGATCCTGAGGGACAATATTTGATGCATTCTCCCTGTTTATCCAGCTTCTGAGGACCTGGAAAAGATTCATAAATTTGTTTCAAAATGTTGTCGTAATGTATGCATATTTGTGGCAGTAAAAAAAACTTTTGCTAAAACAAAAAATATGAGATAGTAGGAGAGGCAATGTATTTACACAATTTCTAGGAAAATGTTTTCTGAGACTATGGGTCCTCATAATGTTCACCCCATATCAATACACAGTATATCCCCCCCAACACCCGCACCCACTTGCATACTCCCCCTCCACACTCACTTTTTTACCCAAAACCCTACCCTTAGGAAAGGAGCCTTAGGATATTTCAGTCCATCTTGAACCACTGTCAAGTCACAAATGAATGAGGAAAACACAGAGACGTGCAACAGCAGTTGCAGCAGCAGACACTGCCACATTGTAAAACCCTCTTATATGCTAATTTTGCTCTCTTACCACCCTCTTGCATTTATCATTCCACCAATCATTCTTCTTCCCTGCCACACCCACCCTCCTACCCACTAACCTCGGTTGCACATGCTAACATAGCATTCTTAAATCTACCTCACATTTCTTCAATCTCTTTTTAATCTGTACTACTCTGTACTGTATATAATGCACACTAACTTTTCCCTTATTCAGTTTATCCACTTTTGCTCCTCTCTTATGCACTTATAGAATTCTTTTACCTTATTTGCCTCTTCCTCTTACTGTAGATACCACTAAATAAGCACCTAACATAGCAGTTGCTCTACTATAAGCATGCACATCTAGAGGTCAACTAATCAACATTTTATCCATGAATACATAGTCTTAACAAACAAGTTAAGGAAGCCTAGAGAACAAATGGATTTGTCAGTTAAAAATAGGAGAGGAGAGTTATTAAATGGAGAGTTAGAGGTATTGGGAAGATGGAGGGAATATTTTGAGGAATTGTTAAATGTTGATGAAGATAGGGAAGCTGTGATTTCGTGTATAGGGCAAGGAGGAATAACATCTTGTAGGAGTGAGGAAGAGCCAGTTGTGAGTGTGGGGGAAGTTCGTGAGGCAGTAGGTAAAATGAAAGGGGGTAAGGCAGCTGGGATTGATGGGATAAAGATAGAAATGTTAAAAGCAGGTGGGGATATAGTTTTGGAGTGGTTGGTGCAATTATTTAATAAATGTATGGAAGAGGGTAAGGTACCTAGGGATTGGCAGAGAGCATGCATAGTTCCTTTGTATAAAGGCAAAGGGGACAAAAGAGAGTGCAAAAATTATAGGGGGATAAGTCTGTTGAGTATACCTGGTAAAGTATATGGTAGAGTTATTATTGAAAGAATTAAGAGTAAGACGGAAAATAGGATAGCAGATGAACAAGGAGGCTTTAGGAAAGGTAGGGGGTGTGTGGACCAGGTGTTTACAGTGAAACATATAAGTGAACAGTATTTAGATAAGGCTAAAGAGGTCTTTGTGGCATTTATGGATTTGGAAAAGGCATATGACAGGGTGGATAGGGGGGCAATGTGGCAGATGTTGCAGGTGTATGGTGTAGGAGGTAGGTTACTGAAAGCAGTGAAGAGTTTTTACAAGGATAGTGAGGCTCAAGTTAGAGTATGTAGGAAAGAGGGAAATTATTTCCCAGTAAAAGTAGGCCTTAGACAAGGATGTGTGATGTCACCGTGGTTGTTTAATATATTTATAGATGGGGTTGTAAGAGAAGTAAATGCGAGGGTCTTGGCAAGAGGCGTGGAGTTAAAAGATAAAGAATCACACATAAAGTGGGAGTTGTCACAGTTGCTCTTTGCTGATGACACTGTGCTCTTGGGAGATTCTGAAGAGAAGTTGCAGAGATTGGTGGATGAATTTGGTAGGGTATGCAAAAGAAGAAAATTAAAAGTGAATACAGGAAAGAGTAAGGTTATGAGGATAACAAAAAGATTAGGTGATGAAAGACTGGATATCAGATTGGAGGGAGAGAGTATGGAGGAGGTGAATGTATTCAGATATTTGGGAGTGGACGTGTCAGCGGATGGGTCTATGAAAGATGAGGTGAATCATAGAATTGATGAGGGGAAAAGGGTGAGTGGTGCACTTAGGAGTCTGTGGAGACAAAGAACTTTGTCCTTGGAGGCAAAGAGGGGAATGCATGAGAGTATAGTTTTACCAACGCTCTTATATGGGTGTGAAGCATGGGTGATGAATGTTGCAGCGAGGAGAAGGCTGGAGGCAGTGGAGATGTCATGTCTGAGAGCAATGTGTGGTGTGAATATAATGCAGAGAATTCGTAGTTTGGAAGTTAGGAGGAGGTGTGGGATTACCAAAACTGTTGTCCAGAGGGCTGAGGAAGGGTTGTTGAGGTGGTTCAGACATGTAGAGAGAATGGAGCGAAACAGAGTGACTTCAAGAGTGTATCAGTCTGTAGTGGAAGGAAGGCGGGGTAGGGGTCGGCCTAGGAAAGGTTGGAGGGAGGAGGTAAAGGAGGTTTTGTGTGCGAGGGGCTTGGACTTCCAGCAGGCATGCGTGAGCGTGTTTGATAGGAGTGAATGGAGACAAATGGTTTTTTAATACTTGACGTGCTGTTGGAGTGTGAGCAAAGTAACATTTATGAAGGGGTTCAGGGAAACCGGCAGGCCGGACTTGAGTCCTGGAGATGGGAAGTACAGTGCCTGCACTCTGGAGGAGGGGTGTTAATGTTGCAGTTTAAAAACTGTAGTGTAAAGCACCCTTCTGGCAAGACAGTGATGGAGTGAATGATGGTGAAAGTTTTTCTTTTTCGGGCCACCCTGCCTTGGTGGGAATCGGCCAGTGTGATAATAAAAATAAAAAAATAACAAACTGTTGTCATTTAGCACTATGTCATGCTTCATGTACTTAATTATTCTTATTCTTTAAATACATATTTCTTATTACTAAATGTTTTCTATGAATAATTCGACTAGAAGCTCCTTCATCATTTATGCTTGACAATCTAAACTTATTTACTTTGCCATCTACAACAGTCTCCCATTTTATAGCATTTAAGTCACCACAACATTTATTCTTTCATCTGCACCACAACATTTATTCTTTCATCTGCACCACAACATTTATTCTTTCATCTGCACCACAACATTTATTCTTTCATCTGCACCACAACATTTATTCTTTCATCTGCACCACAACATTTATTCTTTCATCTGCATCAAAACTCCCTAAACATTCTGCAAGCAGTTTTATTTCTAGTTTAAGTCTTCCCAAAATGTTATTTATACTATGGCCTTTCCATAAAATTATAAAATTTTTGTATATTTTTAATTATTATTATTATTATCAAGCATAGCCATTGTACAGATGTGACTAGTAGTCTACATGGAAGTAACTCTTACAATGCAGGTCAATTCTTCACTGAGTGACTACCACAACCAATCAACAAATCTTAATAATAATTTACCCACTACAGGGAGGTGGACTGATGGCAATGAGGGACTCATTCTCCCCTTCCCTGAATCAAACCTGAATGCTTCCTATTCCTCAGGCACTATATGACCCTTATGTGTTCAACGCTTCCCCCTGATTAAAACAAATACCATATGGGCGCAATGTTACCACAACCAGCCAACAGATAAGACAAGTACTGTACTCTTCCTTCTCCTGTAAAAAACTATCATATGCAAGAAACAGACAAGAGTGCTACCCTGGCTGGCAGCACACACAAAGTACAGATGATAACCAGCTGCTCTTTGGTAACTAATACCTGGTTCAACAGAGATCAACTTTCATGTTATCTTTTTTTTTTTTTTTAACCAAGGATCTTACTTAGAATGCTGAGGGAAGATTGTTACAGGTTAATGTTTAGAGACATACATATTTGCATTATGTACAGCTCTATTAGCAAGTGCAGTACAGTGCACTTTGCTGCTATGTGTTGGGATAGTATACGCACAAAGACCACTCATGAAAAAGTCTTTGAACAGTGAAAACTGACTTATGTATGAAAATGAAATAGAGGCATGCCCTGCTTTACAGCGCTTTGCTCTGTGGCACATCACTAATGTAACGATTTTTAATTATACCCATTCTTCATTTATTCAGACTTCCTACAATAAATATGTTCACCACTGACTAACTATAAGCTAAGGATGAGAATATTTTAAGGTAAGTAATGTGTGTCCTCGGTAGTAGGTTAGTAAACAGCAACCACCTAGGGAGGTACTACCATCCCACCAAGTGTGAAAGATACCCAGATGTTGCACATGTCTAATTCTTCATTTTGTTGGTATTGTATGCTATTCATGTACAAGAAAATGACTGTCTACCTTTCAAAGACAGAATACATATTCATTATCAGCGAGCGGGTGTTTTGTCTTCATCCGTGTTTACATCAGCATCCACATCACAGTTGCTGTCCTCACAATCCTGTGTACTCAGTGTTGCTGTATCCTCCAAAGCATGACACAGCCTAGTGTCCTCAGCTTCCCAAATACCTGAGGAAGGAAGATCATGATGAACATACAATACTTGTACACAATAAGTAAGATCGCCAGCCACTTGGATACCCATCAATTGCACAATCCAGGGCAGCATGGGCTTAGAGCAAATCAATCCTCCTTCACAACTACTAGATCACTATAACATGGTCTTGGATGGTCACTCCTGCCTCACAACTACTGGATCACTATGACATGGTCTTGGATGGTCACTCCTGCCTCACAACTACTGGATCACTATGACATGGTCTTGGATGGTCACTCCTGCCTCACAGCTACTGGGTCACAATGATATGGTCTTGGATGCACTGGATGACAAACAAAATGCAGATGTAGTATACAATGACTTTGCGAAACCTTCAACATGTGCGATCATGGTGTAACAGCACACAAAATGCGTGATAAAGGAATAACAGGAAAAGTGGGTAGATGGATCTATAACTTTCTAACAGAACACAAAGAGTAATAGTATACAGATTAAAGTCTGAGGTGGCTACAGTGAAAAGCTCTGTGCCACAAGATACAGTACTTGCTCCCATCCTTTTCTTCATCCTCATATCCGACATAGACAGAGATACAAGTCACAGCATCATGCTGACAATACCAGAATTTGCATGACAGTGTCATCCATTGAGGCCACTGCAAATCTCCAAGCAAACATTAATCGTCTTTAAATGAGCCTCAGAAAACAATATGAAGTTCAATGAAGACAAATTTCAATTACTCTGCTATGAAAAACTCAAAGAAATAAAAACTGAATCAGAGTATAAAACAAATTACAACTACACAATAGAGTAAAAAACTGATGTCAAGGACCTAGGAGAGATAATGTCAGAGAATTTCACTTTCAAAGATCACAACAATGCGTCTACCACATGTGCTAGGAAAATGATAGAGTGGATAATGAGAGCCTTCAAAACTAGGGATGCCAAGCCAATGATGATTCTCTTGAAATTGCTTGCAGGCCTGGAAAAATTTTCAATGCACTTATAAGTACAATAAAGCATTTAAATTACCGGGAACAGTTGAAGTCCCTTGACCCGTATTCCTTGGAATGCAGGCAAGAAAGATACATGATAATATACATTTGAAAAATCCTAGGGGGACTAGTCCGAAATCTGCACACGGAAATCATTCCCTATGAAAGCAAGAGACTTGGCAGATGGTGCAACATCCCCCTCCAATAAAATGCAGGGGTGTCATGAATATGCTGAGAGAACACAATAAGTGTCAGGGGCCCAAGATTGTTCAACAACCTCCCAGTATACAAAAGGGAAGGATTACAAATAGACCCCTGCCTGTCGTCAAGAGGAAACTGGACAGGCATCTAAACTCAGTACCTGACCGGCCGGGCTGTAGTTTGTACATTGGTTTGCATGTGTCCAGCAGTAACAGCCTGGTTGATCAGGCCCTGATCCACCATGAGGCCTGGTCACAGACCAGGCTGCTGGGGGGCTGAACACCAGAACACCCTCCAGGTATACTCCAGGTAATATGAACTCTATAATTAAAAATCACCTCATCTCCCTACCTTAACTACATCAAACAAAACCAATTCATCCATGCTTAACAAAACCAACTTACCTAACTAATTCCTGAAAACATAGAGCCTGTTAGAAGCTCCTTAATCATTTTAAGGTATTATAGATACAAATTTAAATTTGTACTATTTTTACTACCTCTCTTTTTGTAATTTTTTTTTTTCAACAAACCAGCAGCATCCCATCGAGGCAGGGTGACCTAAAGTGAAAAATGAAAGTTTTTCTTTTTAAATTTAGTAATTTATACAGGAAAAGGGGCTACTAGCCCCCTTGCTCCCTTTGTATATTTATAACTGTACCACTCGATACCTATGTCTACTCAAGAGTAGACGTAGGTAAGCATTAGTATTAGTCTGCCTGAAATGCACATACATGTTAGTGGCTTTCTTTTGTGCTTAACAATATTATATTACATGTAGACTACGTTTTGTATACTGCACAAGGAAAGGAAATGTTTGTTTGTAATGCCTACCTATCTGTGCAGTATTTTCATAGAAAAGTGCTAAACCTGTAGGGGATCACAAAGTGTAGTGGGAATGGGAGGAAATCAATAACCAAACCTATGAGAAGTGCTAAGATCTCTGCCGTGTCAACAGATCACGTCAGGACCAATATATTAGCACTGCTGAACTAGGCTTCAAGTGGTGAACTTCATCACACTATGCAAAGTCATTATTTTTTTACTAACTTATCTATATTTAATTTATGCACTCTACATGGTAAAAGTGTAAAAAGCAAAACACTGTCTAGAATAAGACAGCTGAGATGACCCTGTACACAGCATAAACAAGTATAAAAACTGTAATATTGTTAATTTTACATCATTTTCAGTTAATTTAAATGCATTAAACTTTGCAGATATTTTCAGTACAATAATCATAAACCCAGAATATATGTAGCATACAGTAATAGTTCTGGACTATCACAAGTTGTCAATAAAAGAATACTCACATTTGCAAGCCCACTACAGTTGTTGTCGGTGCTCCTTGACTTGCGATGGTTCGACTTGACGATGGTGTAAAAACAATTACTACATTGGGGATGAAATTTAAGATGATTACTCAGCATGAAGGCGGCAAGTTTGAAACTTGTATTATTTATTTACTTTTCAATACTTGTATTTAGTTACATTAATTGTTTGTTTATTGACTTATTCAGTGACAGTAGTTAATTATTTAGCATATCATATTCATGTTCGACTTGCGATATTTTTTATTTACTATGGGTTCTTCAGAACATAACCCCATTATAAGTCAAGGAGAACTTGTACTGCAGCATTATTTTTTGTCTCTTCAGCTCATTCTCTAGTTGATCCATTATAAACATGTTCTTGATTAAGATGTAAACTCATCCAGTGTGTCAGCGAGCTCCTGCACGAAAATCGCCTCTGACACATCCCAGAGGTCCACACACACACACACACACACACACACTACATCTGTCAAAAAATGTAACAAGATTAATACCTGTATTGTACAACAAAATACTTGTCATTGGTGTCTACCAGTGCCAAGTATTTTGTTGATGAGCCTGGCCCAAGGCTGGCTCTGGGATTAGAAAAACTCTCGGAACTCATCATAGGTCATTTGCAACTGCAATATTGCCATTGTAGTCTTAAGTTAGGCTTAAGTTCACCGGAAATGCTCTGCACAATTATGGGCATTCTACATGCACAACCAAATATTACTCATCCCTCTATAAATATTGTATCATGCTGAGATAAAATTATCATCATCATTACTGTCCCTCAAATAACTGCCCAAACCTTTTTTCCTAGTCATATATAAGCTTCAAAAATTAAAATCCAAAGCACAATTTATGTTGAAATTTTAGTAGCAAAAATCCAAAACAAAGATGAGAAAATTCTGTTATTCAATGCTTACAATCCACCATTAAATAAGACTTGAGAGAAAGAAGTTGATAAGACAATATGGGAAATACTGGTGAAAAGTGACCATAATGATAAGAATGTTATTGTTTTCAGATATTTTATCTATAAAGAAATATAGTGGACAACCTTTGAGGTTGGATCTGCAAATAAATGGTCAACAAACAAAATTTTGTAATGGAATGACAGACTTTTTTTTGTGTGTACACATAAATAACCTGCACATAGTAGACTGAAACTCAAGATGTTTCGGTCTAAGACTGACCAAAACATCGCTGTATATTTCATTCTCCCATATGTGGGTTATTTGTGTACTGTTTCAATCACGGTATTGTGCCTTTAAACAGCACATGACTGAAGCGACACAAATGAGAGATGGCAACACATCATCAATGGTTGACCTGGTATTTACTGGAAGAGTGGAAGGAATTTTCAACACAACCTATGGACCATTTTGTTTAGATCAAATATCAGGGCAATGTCCAAATACTGAGTCAAATTTTTCTCAAAAAAGTTGGGTGAATATCAAGTTGTATGAATATAGTGATGTACAAATATTGAGGTTACAATGTACTCAGAATATTTTTATGGGTGTCATGAAACAAACAAAAAAAAATTTATCATCAGTACTTACCGAGATACAGAGGCGTGAAGTTGACAGGGTGACTGGCTGACGGTAACATCGGTGCCTGCTGCTCACTCCGTAATTTTTTTTTTACTTGTATTCTATTTTTTCTTTGCTTTTTTAATATTTTATTTTTTCAAGTAACTTTTGTGGCCTGTAAGACCAATATAATGCATAATGTATACACATCCACTCTTTGTATGCAACACAATAACCGCACAAATAGTCAAAATTATATTGTTTACAAAACTTGTTTACACATAAAAACAAGTAAGAATGTTGCTTATTACTAATGTTCTACAATATATATATATATTTCTATATATACACATATAGAATCACTGGACAGGTTCCTAGAACTGCTGGAGTTTGTGAAACTCTTTGAAACATGGTGTAATGCACAGTGGTGTTTTACACTCCTCGCACATAAAACGAGTGTCTCGGCGTTTTTGTGGGCGTTTTGTTGTATGTGCACAGACAAAACACCTCTTCTGTGCAGATTTCTTCTTAGTAGAAGGCAATTGTATTAGGAAATGATCACCAGGCCTCAAACGAGAGGGCATTTGGTGATCAGTTCGTAGGCGGTTTTGTATTGCAGGTGTTGTTACCTGGTACTTAAATATTATTTGTCTGATGACAGACAAACAAAATTCACTATATGGTGGTTTGTTTCTGGTCCTCATTTTATACATATTATAAGCATTGAGCATGGAAATGTCCACAAGATGGAAAAAGAGTTTCATGTACCACTTATAACTCTTGCGAACACAATCAGCAAACCCAATCTGCACGTCACATTTGTTCACTGAATACATATTGAGGGTGTAATCCATCAGAGCAGCAGGTTTTAAAATGGGTTTATTGGTCTCTCTATTCTGCCTGCCACTATCTGTCATTTTGTTTTGGTGGACTGATGTCAACAATGTGACATCTCGTTTGTCATGCCACCGAAATGCCATGATGTCATTGGCAGCAAACACCTGCACCTCACCTCTATGAGTGTCTGTACTGAACTTGGGCATATGCTTACGATTTCCATGCACTGTCCCGCACATGTCTGTCATGTTCACTCGCAAGAAATCACTGAGCAAGGGGCTTGTGTACCAGTTATCAGTATATAATGTATGCCCCTTACCAAGATATGGTTCCATCATTGTTCTCGCCACATCACCTGAGATACCCAATAACCTCCTGGTATCTTTCAACGTATTACTTCCAGTGTACACAATTATATCCAATACAAGACCACTGTAGCAATCACAGAGTACAAACAACTTGATACCAAAGCGTTTCTTCTTGCTTGGTATATAATGCTTGAACGACTGTCTACCTTTGAAGAGAATCAAAGACTCACCAATAACAAGCTTCCTGAAGGGATAAAAATACATACTGAACTTTTGTTTCAGATACATAAACACATTCCTAATCTTGTATAACCTGTCATTTCTGTCAGGCCTTGTCTTGTCTGAGAAGTGTAGCATACGTAACAGTAGGACAAATCGGTTCACTGACATAATATCACTGAAAGCTGGGGTTGAAATTAGGCGGTCTGTCGACCAGTATGACTTGACATTATGCTTATATACATGTGGCATAACCATTATTGTGGCAAGGAGCAGATACATCTCAGCCACAGTTGTCTCCTTCCACTGGTGTAGTCGTGATTTTGGTGAAACAAGTGTGTTTGCCATGGTGTAATCGAAGTATGTGTTACTTTCCCTGACTATAATTTCCATCAGGGGTTCATCAAAGAATAATTCAAAACATTCCAGTTCAGTGGCATTGTTTCCAAGTGTACAAGATGGCCGTATTCCACTCTGAGTTTCATCAAAGTGGTGGGGATTGGGAACAAAATTGGCACCTTGCTGCCAATCCCAGATGCGGTCTGCTGGTGGGTACTGGATGTTAACAGGTGGTGGTGGTTGTGCAGTTTGCTGTGGTGTGTGGGTAGTTGAGACTGGTCTTGGTTGTGCTGTTGGTGCTGCATGATGCATGATACTACCACTACCACCTACTGCCCCATGTATATTATCCATCCCAACTGTAACTATATCATCGTCACTTTCACTATCTGTTCCTGGTGTAGGGCCACAGGATGTGCTCTTTTCCCTTGGAACAGCATATGGTACACCACTAGAACGCATGCGGCGTATAAATCGGCGCTTCACTGGTGAATATTCCTCTTCAGTGTCGCTACTGGAATGGTAATCAAAAGCAAGGAAATCACTGTCAACATCACTATCATCACCACCACTGCTCACATCTGAGTCCTGGCCACGGGAAAACATGAGCTTACACTTGTGCTGTGGTACACCTGAATGAGAATGAGATGGACCAGCCCCAGAGGTGGAAGGCTGAGGGTCGTCTGGGTTTTCAGCACTATTTCTGGTATTCTGAGTGTTGCTTTCAGTCACAAACTCAAAACCATAAAATTCATCTTCACTTCCACCTTCATCCGTGTTAGAACTATCACTTGGGAAGAGAAGATTCCCAATTTGCCGGGAGTAAGGTTTTTCTGACTGTGATGCATGGTGAACAAAGGTACTGAAATGGCGTTCCCACAATGTACTGTGGCCACCTTGATTTTCTGTATACTGCACGCACTGACCATGCAAATCCATTCTCTCATATGTAGGCCTACCAGCTTTCTCCCACCAAATCTGAAGCTGCTAGAATTTTGGTGTAGTACTATGGGACCGACTCTGGCTTCAAAGCTGTAGTTCTACGGGACCTACACTGAAAGGGTAAAATATAATTTAGATTAGAAAACATAACATTAAAATGAATGACTCGATTATAGTAATAAAACTACAATGTTTGAAGGCAGCATTTACAAGAAACTAAATGGTTGAAGATGTAACAGGGGACACATACAAATACAGCCTCTCCTCACTTAGCGACGTACTCATTTATTGACAACTTGGACTTATGACGGGCTCTCTGCCACGTAAATAACGTATATTAGAGCTGATTTCCTCTATTCTGTTTATTACAATATACAGTAGACTACTGTATAAACATTTATAAATATACCAGAACTGTTATAAATGGTGCAAAGGTGACATTAAAACAATATCATAGATGGTTGACACTATTATAGTATGCTCCTCACTAAGCAACGAATTCATTTACCGACATGGTCTTAGGAACGGAGCTCCGTCGTTAAGTGAGGAGAGGTTGTAATGCATACAAAAAAGTGCTGTTGGAGAGTAAGCAAAGTAACATGTATGAAAGGATTCAGGGAAACTGAATCCCTTCATGCTGAATCTCAGCATCCTCCAACTTCGTTATCTGCCAAAGTTTTTAATCTGCTACATGAAAAATAATCTTTTGTAAACACAACTTGGGCTAGTAACCCCTTCTCCTGTAGACATTTACTAAAAAAGAGAAGAAGAAAAACTTTATAAAACTGGGATGCTTAACCCTTTGAGGGTCGACAGGCCCTCTCCGAAACTCGTTCTCAGGGTCGGCCAAATTTAAAAAAAAAAAAAAATTATTTTCTCTTATGAAAAGATAGAGAATCTTTTCCCGATCATAACGACACCAAAAGTTTGAAATTTGATAGAAAACTTACGGAATTATGCTCTCGCAAAGTTAGCGGTCTCGGCGATGTTTACGGATCGGCGATTTTGCCCACTTTGAGCCCCATTTTCGGCCAATTTCACTGTACTAGTCGACAAAAAACATGAATATTTCGCTAGAACTCCACTTTTTCTATCGAATGGGTGCAAGAAACCACCCATTTATAAATTCAACTATCCAGTACAGTGGTCAGAATTTTGCAATTTTGCCAATTTCACACAAATTTCAAAAGATGCCAATTTCGGAATAGGGTCCAGAATAAACAAGAAAGACATTCCTGGCACTAAAATGACATTTCCTCTAGTCATTAGTCACATCTCAAGGCCCCTCTTATATTCTTTTGCTTTCCACTTTGAATTTTTGTTCTCACAAAAAATATAAGATTTACTGTTATGCAGACTACTGCATTAGTGTAAAAAATGGTATAAATATTATTGGTGCACTTGTGAAAGAATATTAGACTCACCAGTTGACGTGTATTGCACGCTTGGCACGATTTGTTTACTTTTGAAGTTTGGTAAAAATCGAACATTTCTGCTACTTTGAGCTCAATTTCAAGGCACCTTTCATTGTAAAACCAGTCAAAATCATCTCAATTTCAGTAATATGTCTTCGATTCTATAAAATGAGACCAAGAAAACTAGAATACAACAATAAATACTATACGAAAATACACTGCAAAGTCGCTGATTTATTAAAAAAAAATGGAAAAAGTTTTTTTTTTCTCATTATGCACCGTGTGCTGCAGGATTTTTTTTAGACTGTGCACACTGACCACATAGACCCATTCTTTCATATGAAGGCCTACCAGCTTTCTCCCACTAGATTTGAGGTCGCTAGAATTTATGAGTACTAGTACGTCAAAAACCCCTACGCGTAAGACGTACTAGTACGACGAAAACCCTCAAAGGGTTAAATGTGCGTGGATGTAGTGCGGATGACAAGAAACAGATGATTGCTGATGTTATGAATGAAAAGAAGTTGGATGTCCTGGCCCTAAGTGAAACAAAGCTGAAGGGGGTAGGGGAGTTTCAGTGGGGGGAAATAAATGGGATTAAATCTGGAGTATCTGAGAGAGGTAGAGCAAAGGAAGGGGTAGCAGTAATGTTAAATGATCAGTTATGGAAGGAGAAAAGAGAATATGAATGTGTAAATTCAAGAATTATGTGGATTAAAGTAAAGGTTGGATGCGAGAAGTGGGTCATAATAAGCGTGTATGCACCTGGAGAAGAGAGGAATGCAGAGGAGAGAGAGAGAGATTTTGGGAGATGTTAAGTGAATGTATAGGAGCCATTGAACCAAGTGAGAGAGTGTGGTAGGGGACCTGAATGCTAAAGTAGGAGAAACTTTTAGAGAGGGTGTGGTAGGTAAGTTTGGGGTGCCAGGTGTAAATGATAATGGGAGCCCTTTGATTGAACTTTGTATAGAAAGGGGTTTAGTTATAGGTAATACATATTTTAAGAAAAAGAGGATAAATAAGTATACAAGATATGATGTAGGGCGAAATGACAGTAGTTTGTTGGATTATGTATTGGTAGATAAAAGACTGTTGAGTAGACTTCAGGATGTACATGTTTATAGAGGGGCCACAGATATATCAGATCACTTTCTAGTTGTAGCTACACTGAGAGTAAAAGATAGATGGGATACAAGGAGAATAGAAGCATCAGGGAAGAGAGAGGTGAAGGTTCATAAACTAAAAGAGGAGGCAGTTAGGGTAAGATATAAACAGCTATTGGAGGATAGATGGGCTAATGAGAGCATAGGCAATGGGGTCGAAGAGGTATGGGGTAGGTTTAAAAATGTAGTGTTAGAGTGTTCAGCAGAAGTTTGTGGTTACAGGAAAGTGGGTGCGGGAGGGAAGAGGAGCGATTGGTGGAATGATGTAAAGAGAGTAGTAAGGGAGAAAAAGTTAGCATATGAGAAGTTTTTACAAAGTAGAAGTGATGCAAGGAGGGAAGAGTATATGGAGAAAAAGAGAGAGGTTAAGAGAGTGGTGAAGCAATGTAAAAAGAGAGCAAATGAGAGAGTGGGTGAGATGTTATCAACAAATTTTGTTGAAAATAAGAAAAAGTTTTGGAGTGAGATTAACAAGTTAAGAAAGCCTAGAGAACAAATGGATTTGTCAGTTAAAAATAGGAGAGGAGAGTTATTAAATGGAGAGTTAGAGGTATTGGGAAGATGGAGGGAATATTTTGAGGAATTGTTAAATGTTGATGAAGATAGGGAAGCTGTGATTTCGTGTATAGGACAAGGAGGAATAACATCTTGTAGGAGTGAGGAAGAGCCAGTTGTGAGTGTAGGGGAAGTTCGTGAGGCAGTAGGTAAAATGAAAGGGGGTAAGGCAGCCGGGATTGATGGGATAAAGATAGAAATGTTAAAAGCAGGTGGAGATATAGTTTTGGAGTGGTTGGTGCAATTATTTAATAAATGTATGGAAGAGGGTAAGATATCTAGGGATTGGCAGAGAGCATGCATAGTTCCTTTGTATAAAGGCAAAGGGGATAAAAGAGAGTGCAAAAATTATAGGGGGATAAGTCTGCTGAGTATACCTGGTAAAGTGTATGGTAGAGTTATTATTGAAAGAATTAAGAGTAAGACGGAGAATAGGATAGCAGATGAACAAGGAGGCTTTAGGAAAGGTAGGGGGTGTGTGGACCAGGTGTTTACAGTGAAACATATAAGTGAATAGTATTTAGATAAGGCTAAAGAAGTCTTTGTGGCATTTATGGATTTGGAAAAGGTGTATGACAGGGTGGATAGGGGAGCAATGTGGCAGATGTTGCAAGTGTATGGTGTAGGAGGTAGGTTACTGAAAGCAGTGAAGAGTTTTTACGAGGATAGTGAGGCTCAAGTTAGAGTATGTAGGAAAGAGGGAAATTATTTCCCAGTAAAAGTAGGCCTTAGACAAGGATGTGTGATGTCACCGTGGTTGTTTAATATATTTATAGATGGGGTTGTAAGAGAAGTAAATGTGAGGGTCTTGGCAAGAGGCGTGGAGTTAAAAGATAAAGAATCACACACAAAGTGGGAGTTGTCACAGCTGCTCTTTGCTGATGACACTGTGCTCTTGGGAGATTCTGAAGAGAAGTTGCAGAGATTGGTGGATGAATTTGGTAGGGTGTGCAAAAGAAGAAAATTAAAAGTGAATACAGGAAAGAGTAAGGTTATGAGGATAACAAAAAGATTAGGTGATGAAAGATTGAATATCAGATTGGAGGGAGAGAGTATGGAGGAGGTGAATATATTCAGATATTTGGGAGTGGACGTGTCAGCGGATGGGTCTATGAAAGATGAGGTGAATCATAGAATTGATGAGGGGAAAAGAGTGAGTGGTGCACTTAGGAGTCTGTGGAGACAAAGAACTTTGTCCTTGGAGGCAAAGAGGGGAATGCATGAGAGTATAGTTTTACCAACGCTCTTATATGGGTGTGAAGCATGGGTGATGAATGTTGCAGCGAGGAGAAGGCTGGAGGCAGTGGAGATGTCATGTCTGAGGGCAATGTGTGGTGTGAATATAATGCAGAGAATCTGTAGTTTGGAAGTTAGGAGGAGGTGCGGGATTACCAAAACTGTTGTCCAGAAGGCTGAGGAAGGGTTGTTGAGGTGGTTCGGACATGTAGAGAGAATGGAGCGAAACAGAATGACTTCAAGAGTGTATCAGTCTGTAGTGGAAGGAAGGCAGGGTAGGGGTCGGCCTAGGAAAGGTTGGAGAGAGGGGGTAAAGGAGGTTTTGTGTGTGAGGGGCTTGGACTTCCAGCAGGCATGCGTGAGCGTGTTTGATAGGAGTGAATGGAGACAAATGGTTTTTAATACTTGACGTGCTGTTGGAGTGTGAGCAAAGTAACATTTATGAAGGGGTTCAGGGAAACCGGCAGGCCGGACTTGAGTCCTGGAGATGGGAAGTACAGTGCCTGCACTCTGGAGGAGGGGTGTTAATGTTGCAGTTTAAAAACTGTAGTGTAAAGCACCCTTCTGGCAAGACAGTGATGGAGTGAATGATGGTGAAAGTTTTTCTTTTTCGGGCCACCCTGCCTTGGTGGGAATCGGCCAGTGTGATAATAATAAAAAAAAAAAAACACAACTTCCTATCTAGTATCATATGTGTTTCCTCCTCCACGTTGGTGGAGGAAGAAATTACTGGATGCCTGGGGCACTCACTCCTGCTTTAAACAAGAGGGGCTTGAGGGCAGCAGTCTGGTTGGAAACGAGTCGCTTTGACTTTTTTTAGGGGTTATCCTAGATAATTTACACATATGTTGAAGTATAAGTAAGTTTATTTAGGCACAGGTACACCTAAATACAATTATCATACATAGTGTAAATTACCTAGGATAACCCAGAAAAGTCAACGTGACTTATTTCTATTGGGGTCCTTGCACTTATGTGTACCTGTATCTAAATAAATTTTCATTGGAGGGAGGGCTGACTGAATTTTAGGGCTTTACTTATCCCCCCATGGTGCCACCAAGGCCTGGATTTTAACAAAAATGGCAACAAGACTAAATGAAATAAAAGCATGGGTTTTAACAGAATGCACAGACAATTATGATTATTATATTTATGGAAGTTATATAGTATACTTAGGGGAATGGGAGGCAATCGTATTCAATCTAAAGAAGAGAAGATCAGGCCCAATTCCTTGGATCAAGAGCCCTTTGCTGACACAAAGGAACCTTGAGGGACTTATCTCTGAGCTTATCAAGTGAGGCAGTGCCTGAACACCATCACATCAAGGACCCCAGTGGAGATAAGTCCCTTTGCCTCTGACTTCTTCGCATTATCTTAGTTAATCTACATGCATGCTGCTATGTATGATAATTTATGCAACTGTATTTGTGTACCTGAACATGAATAAACTTACTTACCTACTACTGAAGTGCAAATACAGTACATAAAATGATCTCACAATCATCGCAATAAGGAAATACAGCCTTTCCTCACTTAACGATGGGGTTCTGTTCCTAAGAGTAGGTTGGTAAGTGAACTGGTCATTAATCGAGCATACTATACTGGTAGTGGGTTTGTGTCAACCATTTTTAGATATTTTTTTAATGTTATCTTTGCACCATTTATAACATTTTTAGTATACAGTGGTACCTCGGTATACGTCCTTAACCCTTTGGGGGTTTCGGACGTACTAGTACGTCCGAGTGAGAGAGTAATTGTGGTAGGGGACCTGAATGCTAAAGTAGGAGAAACTTTTAGAGAGGGTGTGGTAGGTAAGTTTGGGGTGCCAGGTGTAAATGATAATGGGAGCCCTTTGATTGAACTTTGTATAGAAAGGGGTTTAGTTATAGGTAATACATATTTTAAGAAAAAGAGGATAAATAAGTATACACGATATGATGTAGGGCGAAATGACAGTAGTTTGTTGGATTATGTATTGGTAGATAAAAGACTGTTGAGTAGACTTCAGGATGTACATGTTTATCGAGGGGCCACAGATATATCAGATCACTTTCTAGTTGTAGCTACACTGAGAGTAAAAGGTAGATGGGATACAAGGAGAATAGAAGCATCAGGGAAGAGAGAGGTGAAGGTTTATAAACTAAAAGAGGAGGCAGTTAGGGTAAGATATAAACAGCTATTGGAGGATAGATGGGCTAATGAGAGCATAGGCAATGGGGTCGAAGAGGAATGGGGTAGGTTTAAAAATGTAGTGTTAGAGTGTTCAGCAGAAGTTTGTGGTTACAGGAAAGTGGGTGCAGGAGGGAAGAGGAGCGATTGGTGGAATGATGATGTAAAGAGAGTAGTAAGGGAGAAAAAGTTAGCATATGAGAAGTTTTTACAAAGTAGAAGTGATGCAAGGAGGGAAGAGTATATGGAGAGAAAGAGAGAGGTTAAGAGAGTGGTGAAGCAATGTAAAAAGAGAGCAAATGAGAGAGTGGGTGAGCTGTTATCAACAAATTTTGTTGAAAATAAGAAAAAGTTTTGGAGTGAGATTAACAAGTTAAGGAAGCCTAGAGAACAAATGGATTTGTCAGTTAAAAATAGGAGAGGAGAGTTATTAAATGGAGAGTTAGAGGTATTGGGAAGATGGAGGGAATATTTTGAGGAATTGTTAAATGTTGATGAAGATAGGGAAGCTGTGATTTCGTGTATAGGGCAAGGAGGAATAACATCTTGTAGGAGTGAGGAAGAGCCAGTTGTGAGTGTGGGGGAAGTTCGTGAGGCAGTAGGTAAAATGAAAGGGGGTAAGGCAGCTGGGATTGATGGGATAAAGATAGAAATGTTAAAAGCAGGTGGGGATATAGTTTTGGAGTGGTTGGTGCAATTATTTAATAAATGTATGGAAGAGGGTAAGGTACCTAGGGATTGGCAGAGAGCATGCATAGTTCCTTTGTATAAAGGCAAAGGGGATAAAAGAGAGTGCAAAAATTATAGGGGGATAAGTCTGTTGAGTGTACCTGGTAAAGTGTATGGTAGAGTTATAATTGAAAGAATTAAGAGTAAGACGGAGAATAGGATAGCAGATGAACAAGGAGGCTTTAGGAAAGGTAGGGGGTGTGTGGACCAGGTGTTTACAGTGAAACATATAAGTGAACAGTATTTAGATAAGGCTAAAGAGGTCTTTGTGGCATTTATGGATTTGGAAAAGGCGTATGACAGGGTGGATAGGGGGGCAATGTGGCAGATGTTGCAAGTGTATGGTGTAGGAGGTAGGTTACTGAAAGCAGTGAAGAGTTTTTACGAGGATAGTGAGGCTCAAGTTAGAGTATGTAGAAAAGAGGGAAATTTTTTCCCAGTAAAAGTAGGCCTTAGACAAGGATGTGTGATGTCACCGTGGTTGTTTAATATATTTATAGATGGGGTTGTAAGAGAAGTAAATGCGAGGGTCTTGGCAAGAGGCGTGGAGTTAAAAGATAAAGAATCACACACAGGGTGGGAGTTGTCACAGCTGCTCTTTGCTGATGACACTGTGCTCTTGGGAGATTCTGAAGAGAAGCTGCAGAGATTGGTGGATGAATTTGGTAGGGTGTGCAAAAGAAGAAAATTAAAGGTGAATACAGGAAAGAGTAAGGTTATGAGGATAACAAAAAGATTAGGTGATGAAAGATTGAATATCAGATTGGAGGGAGAGAGTATGGAGGAGGTGAACGTATTCAGATATTTGGGAGTGGACGTGTCAGCGGATGGGTCTATGAAAGATGAGGTGAATCATAGAATTGATGAGGGAAAAAGAGTGAGTGGTGCACTTAGGAGTCTGTGGAGACAGAGAACTTTGTCCTTGGAGGCAAAGAGGGGAATGTATGAGAGTATAGTTTTACCAACGCTCTTATATGGGTGTGAAGCATGGGTGATGAATGTTGCAGCGAGGAGAAGGCTGGAGGCAGTGGAGATGTCATGTCTGAGGGCAATGTGTGGTGTGAATATAATGCAGAGAATTCGTAGTTTGGAAGTTAGGAGGAGGTGCGGGATTACCAAAACTGTTGTCCAGAGGGCTGAGGAAGGGTTGTTGAGGTGGTTCGGACATGTAGAGAGAATGGAGCGAAACAGAGTGACTTCAAGAGTGTATCAGTCTGTAGTGGAAGGAAGGCGGGGTAGGGGTCGGCCTAGGAAGGGTTGGAGGGAGGGGGTAAAGGAGGTTTTGTGTGCGAGGGGCTTGGACTTCCAGCAGGCATGCGTGAGCGTGTTTGATAGGAGTGAATGGAGACAAATGGTTTTTAATACTTGACGTGCTGTTGGAGTGTGAGCAAAGTAACATTTATGAAGGGATTCAGGGAAACCGGCAGGCCGGACTTGAGTCCTGGAGATGGGAAGTACAGTGCCTGCACTCTGAAGGAGGGGTGTTAATGTTGCAGTTTAAAAACTGTAGTGTAAAGCACCCTTCTGGCAAGACAGTGATGGAGTGAATGATGGTGAAAGTTTTTCTTTTTCGGGCCACCCTGCCTTGGTGGGAATCGGCCAGTGTGATAATAAAAAAAAATAATAATAGTACGTCTTACGACCCAGGGTTTTTGACGTACTAGTATGCCTAAATTCTAGCGTCCTCAAATCTAGTGAGAGAAAGCTGGTAGGCCTACATATGTAAGAATGGGTCTATGTGGTCAGTGTGCACAGTATAAAAAAAATCCTGCAGCACACAGTGTGTAATGAGAAAAAAACAACTTTGTGTTTTTGGATTAAAACAGCGACTTTGCATTGTATTTTCATATGGTATTTATTGTTGTACAGTGGACCACCGGTTTTCGATATTAATTCGTTCCTGAGAGTTCATTGTATACCAAAATTATTGAAAAGCGAATCAATTTTCCCCATAAGAAATAATGGAAATCAAATTAATCCGTGCAAGACACCCAAAAGTACCATGAAAAAAAAAGTTTTACCACATGAAATATTAAGTTTAATGCACACAAACTGAAGAAGACATGCACAGTTAGTAGTACTCTACTAACAATAGAATACATGACACTTACCTTTAATGAAGATCTGGTGATGATTGATGGGATGGGAGGAGGGGAGAGTGTCGAACTTATTGTTTAGAAGGGGAATCCCCTTCCATTAGGACTTGAGGTAGCAAGTCCTTTTCCGGGGTTACTTCCCTTCTTCTTTTAATGCCACTAGGACCAGCATGAGAGTCACTGGACCTCTATCGCACAACAAATCTGTCCATAGACCTCTGTACCTCCCGTTCCTTTACGATTTGTCTAAAATGGGCCACAACATTGTCATTGTAATAGTCACCAATATGGCTTACAATAGCTGTGTTAGGGTGATTTTCATCCATAAAGGTTGGCACTTCAACCCACTTTGCACACATTTCCTTAATTTCTGAGGTAGGCACAATGGATTCCACAACTGGCATAAGCTTCTCAGGGTTGGCCCCAAACCCTTTAAAATCTTTCTTAATTTCCATACCAATTCTCACCCTTTTTACCACAGGGTTGGCACCAGAAGCTTTCTTGGGGCCCATGGTGACTTATTTTGCAGAAACAAGCACCAAAAACACTGTGATAATATGGAATGTACCGAATGTATGCTTAGATGCGAGCACACTGGCTGCCTTGGAAACACTGGCACTCACATGGACGCGTCCCGGACGAATCACGTGTGGTGGTTTTTTTAACGAGTGGCGAGACAAAATTTTGGCGTTAAAATGTATCGAATACCAAATTTAACGTATACCGATGCCATCGAATACCGGGGGTCCACTGTATTCTATTTTCTTGGTCTCATTTTATAGAATGGAAGACATATTACAGAAATTGAGATGATTCTGACTGGTTTTACAATGAAAAGTACCTTGAAATTGATATCAAAGTAGCGGAAATGTTTGATTTTTACCAAAGTTCAAAAGTTAACAAATCATGCCAAGCGTCCAATACACGTCAACTGGTGAGTCTAATATTCTTTCGCAAGTGCGCCAATATTATTTATACTATTTTTTACACTAATGCAGTAGTCTGCATAACAGTAAATCTTCTATTTTTTGTGAGAATAAAAATTCAAAGTGGAAAGCAAAAGAATGTAAGAGGGGCCTTGAGACGTGACTAATGAACAGAGGAAATGTCATTTTAGTGCCAGGAATGTCTTTCTTGTTTATTCTGGACCCTATTCAGAAATTGGCATCTTTTGAAATTTGTGTGAAATTGGCAAAATTGCTAAATTCTGACCACTTTATTGGATAGTTGAAATTGGTAAATGGGTGGTTTCTTGCACTCATTCGATAGAAAAAAATGGAGTTCTAGCGAAATATTCATGTTTTTTGTCGACTAGTATAGTGGAATTGGCCGAAAATGGGGCACAAAGTGGGCAAAATCGCCGATGCATAAACATCGCCGAGACCGCTAACTTCGCGAGAGCATAATTCCATAAGTTTTCCATCAAATTTCATACTTTTGGTGTTATTATGATCGGGAAAAGATTCTCTATCTTTTCATAAGAATTTTTTTTTTTTTAAATTTGGCCGACCCTGAGAACGAGTCTCGGAGAGGGCCTGTCGACCCTCAAAGGGTTAAATATCATATAGCTATGTAGCCCAGGCTACCTACTGGCAACCTACATCTACCAGCTACCAACACCTGACTTCCTACAAATAACTACTACTCACCTCTCATCCTACATTAAGACTACACATATTTTAAGGTACTGTATGTGTATTTTATCTCTCTGTTTTAAATATCGTATATTAATTAAGTTTGGGAGGGGGAAGCCAGGGCTACCTACACCTGACTTCTTATAAATAAGTACAAGGGTAGAGCACGGTGTTGCGGCTCATTTTGACTCATACAAGTTCTAGCACACGAGTCATATTCCAAACGAAGGTCATATACCAAGCAAAAAATTTTTGTGTCCACACATGACGTATACCAAATTGAACTTATTCCAAAGCAGACGTATACCGAGGTACCACTGTATTTTTAAATGTTTATACAGTAGTGTATTGTATACTGTAATAAACAGAACAGAGTAAATCAGCTCTAATATACATTACTTAGGTCTGCATACTGGTTGGAAAGCTGGTTGTAAATCTGAGCAATCAGTAAACAAGTATGTACGTTGCTAAGTGAGGAGAGGCTGTAATCAATTACTCTGGTCAAAAGTCACGTCAGACAGTTCTGATTCATGTTCATTTACATAAGTTTATATTTTTACAGTTGTCTTGTATAGTAAGATATGTAGTCATATTATGTCAGACAATATCAACAGGTTGATGAGTAAGACCAATGTGCAACGTTATTTTCACTATTGAGGATAAGGATACCTAGGTGTTGCACATGAGCAAAGTTTGCAAGATAGATCAATAAAGTCAAACAATGTGACTTATTTCCATTGGGGTCCTTGTACTACATATTACACAAACGTGAATATTTTTTTTAACACGCCAGCCATGTCCCACCAAGGGAGGGTGATCCGAAAAAGAAACAAAGTTTTTGTTCTTTTTACATATAATAACTTATACAGGAGAGGAGGTTACTAGCCCCTTAGTCCTGACATATCAGTCGCCTCTTACAACATGTGATGAGCCTGGCCCATGGCCGGGCTCCGAGAGTAATGAAACTCTCGAAACTCTTCAAAGGTATGCATGGCTTATGGAGAAAGAATTCTTCTTCACTTCCCCATTCAAAAACATGAATATATCAATTATAATTACTATTAATAATAAAATGTAATACAAAAATAATGTATCAATTACACAAAATTTATTTACATAAATATTTAAATGAATATCTTGCAAAGTGCATCACTTAATTGAATGCCGTAAGACCAATAACTTACAATTATATCACTGCCCTATATATGAGAAACAAAAAAGATACAAAAGACATATAGCATTAAACATATAATACAAATTAGGAGAGTGAAGTTGTGCCACCTTGTCCCCCCCCCCCTTGCTTTCCTCCCTTTTATATTTAGGGAGAAGTGCTAAACCTGTATGGGTCATACAGCACCTCTGCCATCACATACTCCCTTAACTATCTACTACAATAGAGTCGTTAAGACTGAACATAATATGTTCACCACCAGTCAAGGAAATTGATAGATCTAAAATAGTGATTAATATAAACTCTCAGTATATATACACTGAGACACATATACCTGTGTGTATATCCTCCTCTCAGTATATATACACTGAGACACATGTACCTGTGTGTATATCCTCCTCTCAGTATATATACACTGAGACACATATACCTGTGTGTATATCCTCCTCTCAGTATATATACACTGAGACACATGTACCTGTGTGTATATCCTCCTCTCAGTATATATACAGAGACACATATACCTGTGTGTATATCCTCCTCTCAGTATATATACACTGAGACACATATACCTGTGTGTATATCCACCTCTCAGTATATATACACTGAGACACATATACCTGTGTGTATATCCTCCTCTCAGTATATATAAGTACATCCTGTTCATAACTATTAAGCTTCCTAGAGAAGGAATTTTGTGATTTCTTACCTAGCTAATATTCTTGTATTACTACAACCAAAAACTAAGCGCTAAACCCACAAGGTTCATACATCAGTGTAATTCTTATATTTTTGTTTACAATGGTCGTGTAATTCTCATCTACTTCAGTTATTCACTGTATTTAGTTCCTATTGTATCTATTCTTGGTGTAAATCATATTTATGCAGTTGATTGCGTTTCATTCTTAGTGTTAATAATCAAGTAACTAAATAATTAACTTGCTAAAACTATTTCAAAGACCTCAATGGAAAAAAAGGTCACTGTCCGACCTTTTTTTTTTGGGGTTACCTTTGATTTACCCGTAGTCTTGGTAATTTATGTATATTTTAGCACGTAAGACAACTAGAATCGTTCAAATACTGAGTAAATTTCTACCTAAATCAGTTTAATGTTGTGTAGTTGCTAGAGACGTGAGAAAGAAGCTTCTTGTTGGTGTTGACGTTGTTAAGGTTCTCTTTGTTGGGTTTATCAGGGCCACTCACACCATGAGCTGTATCCTGCCACACTTCTCCATGGTACGACGATTTTTTTTTTTTTTGGCCCAAGGTTGGGCGATGAGAGTGAAGGAACATAAGTTCCTTTGTAAATAGAAACTTAAGTTTCCAATTAGATTCGGTGGACTACCTTGCCAAGCCCCAGCAGAAAGGGACGCCCACACTCCCACCTGAGTTCAGTAACCGGCTTCCCACCAAACACGTATAAAGAACTATCCGCGGAGCGGAAAAAATGGAGCTGGCTAAAAGTAAGCTGATGAACAGGTGCCCCTCCTGTAGACTGCCTGGCGGGCAAAATAGATGAGGACAAGCGTCCCAGTGAGAACGGGGGAAACTTGTCACTGATACTCAGGCGAGAGAGAAACGTTCACACCCGACAAAGGCTGGCGCAGAAGTCCGTTGTTAAAGGTTACTAAAGCTTACTCCAACTGCTGCTTCTTGTGGGATTTTAGGGCCACTGACAACTTACACCATATCCAGCTCTGTTGTCCAGTGTCTGGGGGCTCATTTTTAAGATCCGTGACAACTTACATACCCTATCGAGCCCTGTTATCCTATGCCTTCAAGAGGGAGCTGGACAGATACTTAAAATCGGTGCCGGATCAGCCGGGCTGTGGTTCCTACGTTGGACTACGTGCGACCAGCAGTAACAGCCTGGTTGTTCATGGCCTGATCCACTGGGAGGCCTGGTCAAGGACCGGGCCGCGGGGGCGTTGATCCCCGGAATACCCTCCAGTAGAGCCTCGTGTTGGTTTCTAGGGTCAGTGACAGCTTGGGCGGTATCGAGCCCTGTTACCCGATGTCCGGGGACTTTCAATAACCCTCCTCTCTGTGATAAACATATTGGTTAAACGGAAAAAGAAACTGTAGTTCCCAATTATGTCAGGTTGACCGCCTTACCTAAACTCCAGAGGAGCTAGACACTTTTATGCAAGTACTAATATAAGAGATCTTTATTAGAACTACAGAAGCCACTGTGTCTTAGTGTATTTCCACAGGGATCCTTTTTGATCCTCTTCCCCAGAATACAACCCACAACAGTTAACTAATACTTTACTGCTAGGTGACAGCAGTATAGGTACCTAGGTGTTAGTGATACTGTTGGGGCGGCAATCATCTTATCTCACTCTGCATGGTTCCTACCATCCTTGATAATGGTACAAATGAGACACAACAGTAATCTACAAAAAAGCTGGGAAAGTATTACTTAGTTAACATTATTGATATGATTTATCCCTTACATGTGGACTCAGTGTCTGTGTATCCACCTCAGCTAATCACAAAACAGGTGGGGGTTGAATGACTCTTATTAGAGCTAACTGGCCGAGTAGTTAGCGCACTGGTCGGCGAGTTTTAGCGCACTGGTCGGCGAGTTTTAGCGCACTGGCCGGCGAGTTTTAGAACTCACTTGCCATGGGTTCAAACTCCACCAGTTCCCTGATTTCTTTACACTAGTGGCATTACGATTTCGTGAACCATCTTAACAACTCACCTCAAACTATAACTCAACAACAAGCAGCTCTCAGAACAATCACAAACTCTACCAACACACACACTATGCCATCATTTAAATCCATAAACCTAATATATACAAACGCCTTACATACAAATTCTTTTCTGCAGTATATAAAATAATTTATATGTAATAAAATATTGCAAGAGTATTTCAAGCAGACACAGTACATTCAATTCACATGTTCATAACACTGCTGCTAAACTCTGGTAGTTCCTGGGAGAGTGTAACAGAGTACAGGCATCACACCACAAACACATCTCTGATATCTTTCGCCGTCTACTGAGCCTCTACAGAAATGCTATGCAAATTGAGGGACCAAAGGTGTGGAAACACTTAACAGATGAGCTGAAGGACTGCAACATTCTTATGCAATTCAACGTTAAGCTAAAACAGACAGCACTGTCTCAAGGGGCACGTTAGTTCCTCTGTCTTCTGTTATTTTTCCACTATGATCTACCTTGTCCAGAGTTACTATCACATTTGTTTTGTCTGCTTTCGTAAGGTGAAGTCCAGGATCTTTCCTTAATTCATGGTATAACTTAACAAATCTGAGCTTTGCTCAAATCTCTTGCGATTTTGACTTACATAGCAACGCTCTTCTTGCCGAATAAGGCAAGCGAAAATTTGTGTATGCAATGATTTCGCAAAAATCGTTCTAAATCTAATTAAAAAAATATATTTCACTGTGTTTGTTTATTATTAAATTACTGTACACTTGTCTAAAATATATTTAGTTGGATTAGGCGAAATTAAATTGTGCTTGTTATAATAAGGTTAGGTAAGTTTTCTAAGGTTCTTTTGGAACAAAATTATTAATTTTTACATAAACATAAATGAAAAAATATATATCTTTAAACGAATAAGAGAAATTTTGAAAAAGGACTTAATTTTAAACGAGTTCTTGCTATATGACCAATTTTACCTATTAGGCACGGCATATACAAACACACACACACACACACACACACACACACACACACACACACACACACACACACACACACACACACACACACACACACACACATATATATATATATATATATATATATATATATATATATATATATATATATATATATATATACATGTATATACAGAGACACTGCTGAGAGTTTAATCTTTATTTTAAGTTAATGCATTTTTGTTCAGTGGTTATTATCTTCTCGTCTACCACCACTGCTAGACTCTCCCCTTCCCCCCTGATTATAGAGAGAAGTCATTATAGAGCAATATGCCAGGACGTATAATATAGACGTATAATATAGACGTATAACTAGAGATGGAGTGAGCACATGTGTTATGGAGGAGCGTCAGAGTGTGGTTATTTTAACACTCTCGTCTGCCATGTTGGCTACAACACTTGCTACTCTTAGCGAACTTTGCTAACTTCAACACGGATAAGTAGGTAACTAAATAAATAGGTAAGTTTACTTAGGTACAACTACACATAAATACAGCTACAAAAATTTATCATACATTGTAACATATGTGTAAAAAACCTAGAATAACCCCCCAAAAATGGAAATAAGTCACTCTGACTTTTTTGGGTTATCTCAGGTACTTTATACATATACTGCTATGTATGATAATCTATGTAACTGTATTTGTGTATATCTGAATAAACTTACTTACTAGACCTCGATATTTGTATTAGTTGACTACTGCTGCTAAAGACTTTTACTATCACGTCCGTCTGGCAACACAATAATTTAGGTTCACTGTTTCTTACCACTTAATGGTAAATGTTAGGTTAATATCTTCATTATGCAACCCCATACCCATCCTGTGGAAGGTAGCTACCCCATACCCATCCTGTGGAAGGTAGCTACCCCATACCCATCCTGTGGAAGGTAGCTACCCCATACCCATCCTGTGGAGGGTAGCTACCCCATACCCAGCCTGTGGGTGATAGTCACCCCATACCCATCCTGTGGAAGGTAGCTACCCCATACCCATCCTGTGGAAGGTAGCTACCCCATACCCATCCTGTGGAAGGTAGCTACCCCATACCCATCCTGTGGAGGGTAGCTACCCCATACCCATCCTGTGGGTGATAGTCACCCCATACCCATCCTGTGGAAGGTAGCTACCCCATACCCATCCTGTGGAAGGTAGCTACCCCATACCCATCCTGTGGAAGGTAGCTACCCCATACCCATCCTGTGGAAGGTAGCTACCCCATACCCATCCTGTGGAAGGTAGCTACCCCATACCCATCCTGTGGAAGGTAGCTACCCCATACCCATCCTGTGGAAGGTAGCTACCCCATACCCATCCTGTGGAAGGTAGCTACCCCATACCCATCCTGTGGAAGGTAGCTACCCCATACCCATCCTGTGGAAGGTAGCTACCCCATACCCATCCTGTGGAGGGTAGCTACCCCATACCCATCCTGTGGGTGATAGTCACCCCATACCCATCCTGTGGAAGGTAGCTACCCCATACCCATCCTGTGGAAGGTAGCTACCCCATACCCATCCTGTGGAAGGTAGCTACCCCATACCCATCCTGTGGAAGGTAGCTACCCCATACCCATCCTGTGGAAGGTAGCTACCCCATACCCATCCTGTGGAGGGTAGCTACCCCATACCCATCCTGTGGGTGATAGTCACCCCATACCCATCCTGTGGAAGGTAGCTACCCCATACCCATCCTGTGGAAGGTAGCTACCCCATACCCATCCTGTGGAAGGTAGCTACCCCATACCCATCCTGTGGAAGGTAGCTACCCCATACCCATCCTGTGGAAGGTAGCTACCCCATACCCATCCTGTGGAAGGTAGCTACCCCATACCCATCCTGTGGAAGGTAGCTACCCCATACCCATCCTGTGGAAGGTAGCTACCCCATACCCATCCTGTGGAGGGTAGCTACCCCATACCCATCCTGTGGGTGATAGTCACCCCATACCCATCCTGTGGAAGGTAGCTACCCCATACCCATCCTGTGGGTGATAGTCACCCCATACCCATCCTGTGGAAGGTAGCTACCCCATACCCATCCTGTGGGTGATAGTCACCCCATACCCATCCTGTGGAAGGTAGCTACCCCATACCCATCCTGTGGAGGGTAGCTACCCCATACCCATCCTGTGGAGGGTAGCTACCCCATACCCATCCTGTGGGTGATAGTCACCCCATACCCATCCTGTGGAAGGTAGCTACCCCATACCCATCCTGTGGGTGATAGTCACCCCATACCCATCCTGTGGAAGGTAGCTACCCCATACCCATCCTGTGGAAGGTAGCTACCCCATACCCATCCTGTGGAAGGTAGCTACCCCATACCCAGCCTGTGGAAGGTAGCTACTCCATACCCATCCTGTGGAAGGTAGCTACCCCATACCCATCCTGTGGAAGGTAGCTACCCCATACCCATCCTGTGGAAGGTAGCTACCCCATACCCATCCTGTGGGTGATAGTCATCCCATACCCATCCTGTGGAAGGTAGCTACCCCATACCCATCCTGTGGGTGATAGTCACGCCATACCCATCCTGTAGAAGGTAGCTACCCCATACCCATCCTGTGGAAGGTAGCTACCCCATACCCATCCTGTGGGTGATAGTCATCCCATACCCATCCTGTGGAAGGTAGCTACCCCATACCCATCCTGTGGGTGATAGTCACGCCATACCCATCCTGTAGAAGGTAGCTACCCCATACCCATCCTGTGGGTGATAGTCACACCATACCCATCCTGTGGAAGGTAGCTACCCCATACCCATCCTGTGGGCGATAGTCACACCATACCCACCCTGTGGAAGGTAGCTACCCCATACCCATCCTGTGGGCGATAGTCACACCATACCCATCCTGTGGAAGGTAGCTACCCCATACCCATCCTGTGGGTGATAGTCACACCATACCCATCCTGTGGAAGGTAGCTACCCCATACCCATCCTGTGGGTGATAGTCACACCATACCCATCCCGTGGAAGGTAGCTACCCCATACCCATCCTGTGGGTGATAGTCACACCATACCCATCCTATGGAAGGTAGCTACCCCATACCCATCCTGTGGGTGATAGTCACACCATACCCATCCTGTGGAAGGTAGCTACCCCATACCCATCCTGTGGGTGATAGTCACACCATACCCATCCTGTAGAAGGTAGCTACCCCATACCCATCCTGTGGGTGATAGTCACACCATACCCATCCTATGGAAGGTAGCTACCCCATACCCATCCTGTGGGTGATAGTCACACCATACCCATCCTGTGGAAGGTAGCTACCCCATACCCATCCTGTGGGTGATAGTCACACCATACCCATCCTGTAGAAGGTAGCTACCCCATACCCATCCTGTGGGTGATAGTCACACCATACCCATCCTATGGAAGGTAGCTACCCCATACCCATCCTGTGGGTGATAGTCACACCATACCCATCCTGTGGAAGGTAGCTACCCCATACCCATCCTGTGGGTGATAGTCACACCATACCCATCCTGTAGAAGGTAGCTACCCCATACCCATCCTGTGGGTGATAGTCACACCATACCCATCCTATGGAAGGTAGCTACCCCATACCCATCCTGTGGGTGATAGTCACACCATACCCATCCTGTGGAAGGTAGCTACCCCATACCCATCCTGTGGGTGATAGTCACACCATACCCATCCTGTAGAAGGTAGCTACCCCATACCCATCCTGTGGGTGATAGTCACACCATACCCATCCTGTAGAAGGTAGCTACCCCATACCCATCCTGTGGGTGATAGTCACACCATACCCATCCTGTGGAAGGTAGCTACCCCATACCCATCCTGTGGGTGATAGTCACACCATACCCATCCTGTAGAAGGTAGCTACCCATACCCATCCTGTGGGTGAGTCACACTATACCCATCCTGTAGAAGGTAGCTACCCCATACCCATCCTGTGGGTGGTAGTCACCCCATACCCATCCTGTGGAAGGTAGCTACCCCATACCCATCCTGTGGGTGGTAGTCACTCATACCCATCCTGTGGAAGGTATCTACCCCATACCCATCCTGTGGGTGGTAGTCACCCCATACCCATCATGTGGGTGGTAGTCACCCATACCCATCCTGTGGAAGGTAGCTACCCCATACCCATCCTGTGGGTGGTAGTCACCCCATACCCATCCTGTGGGTGGTAGTCACCCCATACCCATCATGTGGGTGGTAGTCACCCCATACCCATCCTGTGGGTGGTAGTCACCCCATACCCATCCTGTGGGTGGCAGTCACCCCATATCCATCCTGTGGGCGGTAGTCACCCCATACCCATCCTGTGGGTGGTAGTCACACCATACCCATCCTGTGGGAGGTAGTCACCCCATACCCATCCTGTGGGTGGTAGTCACCCCACACCCATCCTGTGGGCGGTAGTCACCCGATTCCCATCCTGTGGGTGGTAGTCACACCATACTCATCCTGTGGGAGGTAGTCACCCCATACCCATCCTGTGGGTGGTAGTCACACCATACCCATCCTGTGGGAGGTAGTCACCCCATACCCATCCTGTGGGCGGTAGTCACCCGATACCCATCCTGTGGATGGTAGTCACACCATACCCATCCTGTGGGTGGTAGTCACCCCATACCCATCCTGTGGATGGTAGTCACCCCATATCCATCCTGTGGGTGGTAGTCACCCCACACCCATCCTGTGGGTGGTAGTCAAAAGATTACAGAGGTACATAATGGGTCCAGGGACTGCACCTGAACATTACAGAGGTACATAATGGGTCCAGGGACTGCACCTGAACATTACAGAGGTACATAATGGGTCCAGGGACTGCACCTGAACATTACAGAGGTACATAATTGGTCCAGGGACTGCACCTGAACATTACAGAGGTACATAATGGGTCCAGGGACTGCACCTGAACATTACAGAGGTACATAATGGGTCCAGGGACTGCACCTGAACATTACAGAGGTACATAATGGGTCCAGGGACTGCACCTGAACATTACAGAGGTACATAATGGGTCCAGGGACTGCACCTGAACATTACAGAGGTACATAATGGGTCCAGGGACTGCACCTGAACATTACAGAGGTACATAATGGGTCCAGGGACTGCACCTGAACATTACAGAGGTACATAATTGGTCCAGGGACTGGACCCCAAAGTTATGATAGCTGAACTAGTTACAAAGGTAATGAACTCCAGGTAGATCTGGTTACAATCATGACCAAGTTACAGAAGTAATGAACCATCTACACTCCTATACATGGTTACAATCATAAACAAATTACAAAGTAATGAGCCACTGACACGTCCACAATTGTAATGAGTTATAAATACAAATATTAAGTGGGTCATACACCCACACGAGCGCACACACACACATGGTAATGCTTTATTTACAGTAAGTAAAGTCAGGGTAGCCCCCAATTAGGGAGACATCTTATATAACAATCTAATGTAAAAATTATGCTACTTACTATGGGTGGACACCACCTGTAAGAAGCCATTGTCACGTAATTCTATAAACTGGCCAGAAAATTATTGCCTTCATTGTCGCATAAATATCCGTTGTACAATCGCAAAAAAAAAAAAAAGAAAAAAAAAACAATTGCAACTTGTATAATTACTACGAATTCAGAGTCATGTACTTATATATCTGTTATATCTATGTGACTCTGATGGGTTAGTCTTATACCACTTAAAGAATATCTTATCATTTCACGTGCACTTTTTAAATTACACCAAAGTGGTTGGGCCACTTACCTTTTATATCCTACCTCTCCCCCCCCTCCCACCCTTTTCCAAAATTTCTATCCTTACCCATCCTTCTTCCTTACCCATCTCACCAAAGCTCTGGTCTGGACAAGAACAAGAACAAGAAGTCAGGGTATTTCTCCAGAATGGTCTGTAATATATCACTGTGGATAAAATTGACATATCTTGAACATTTCTGAAGCAGTTGTCTCTGAATTCATTAATTTTATCGCACTAAAGTACATAATGACGCAAATTGTGGCTCACTCCAGTACATAATGACGCAAATTGTGGCTCACTCCAGTACATAATGACGCAAGGTGTGACTCACTCCAGTACATAATGACGCAAGGTGTGACAATAGTCCATCTGGCAAAGTTTACATTTCGTTTGGTCTACATCTGGTGATGGTGATTTAACCTGCCAAAGATACTTGTAACCCAGCCGGAGCCGGGCGGTAGTGACATCCAAGAGTCGGCTGATCTTGTTGGATGCACCATAGACATGTGGCTCCTCCTGCATGATGGAATGATGATAGATGGACTGACTTGTGTCACTCTCCCTAAGTCTTAAGTCAGTAAAGTTCAGTTGAAGTTCTTTTCGTATTATTGTTCTCAAACTGCTAACTGACAACCCAAGATTGTAATCTACCCCCTCTTTGAAAGCATACAGCTTAGCCAATTTATCAGTTCTATCATGCATCTGAAGACCAATGTGAGATGGAATCCACAGCATGTGCACTCTGACTCCACTGTCCACCATCTTACCATACCTATGTCTGGCTTCTGACACAAGCATGCCACAATTTATACTTACCGAGTTGAGAGCATTTATGGATGGCAGAGAATCAGTTTCAGTTAAAGTGTCAACCTTAGATACATGGACGCATTTGAGTGCAAGACGTATGACAAACAGTTCTGTTTGAAGGGTAGAGGCCCAGTTATTGAGAGCCATCACTCTGTACGACAACAACAGCACTACCAGCTGCATCAGTGGATTGGTGTACGGAACCGTCAACGTAAATAACTTGTGACTAAGTTATCAATACAGCTTATGGCATCCTGTTTGGCTCCAAGACGAAGCTTTGGTTGTGATTTAAAGAGTTTTGGGGGGAAATGGAGGAATGTTAGTTTGGAATGGGGTAATATCACATGGAGGGGGTAAGTGCCTCTGTTGCCTTAGTTGACATAGATCATGTAGCTGGTTCATGCGGAGGTCGGTTCCAGTTTTTTCGATCCATCTGGAAGGATGTTCACCAGTGCTGAGGAAAGTTTGGAGGGCTTCTGTGCAGGGGTTTGAATGGGCTAACCTAAGCATATTGACCCCAATGAGGATATTTCAGTAACACGATCCCTGATGCTTGGAATATCAAATTCTTTCCGCATATTTAAAATTTTGGCAGTACGAGGGCATCCTAGGATGATCCTCAGTGTTTCGTTCTGCAGTTTTCCCAGCCCTCCAAGCTTCCAGTCAGACACAAAAGGAAGTAGTGGCGCCGCATAATCAACCAGTGATCTAATATAGGCAAGATACATCATTTTTACAATTTTAACATTAGCAACTTACCTAGGATGAAAACCTGCCACAACTCTAAGTGCTCTCAGCCTTTCTTTGTATTGGCGACAAAGTCTCGTTACAACAGGTCCAAGTAGTGGGACCTCAAAGCCTAGAAGAGACCCATCATGCAACTGGATCTGACGAACTGTGCCTCTCTGTCGAGGAGAACGCCTATTGAGTATCTTTGTTTTATTAGTAGAGATAATCAACCCCAGGTCCTGACACGAGGCTAGTACATGGTTAAGAATGTTTTGGGTGTTGGAGAATCCGGTGGTGTGAATTATTATATCATCAAGAAAACTAATCATATAATAATGGGGCTGGCATTAAGTAAAGCATTAATTAGAATATTGAATAGGGTGGGACTGAGCACACCTCCCTGTGGAGTTCCTAATTCAAAATCTTTAGTTACACTTCTACGTCCCTGGAACAACACAGAAGATTTTCTATTGGACAGGTAACCTTTAATCCAGCGGAGAAGCCATCCTCCAACATCTATTCTGGCAAGTTTACTAATGATTACATGTCGGTTGGCTACATCAAAAGCAGATTTGAGGTCAAGGAAGGTAGTGTATGAGCTGTCAGTGTGCAGAGTGAGAAAGGTGGTAATGCAATGATGCACACTCCTTCCATGCATGAAACTATGCAACCGGGGAGACAAAAATTGCTTAATTCTGTGCATGAGACGATTAAGAATCATCTTTTCGAATGTTTTACACAAGCAGCTAGTAAGGGATATTGAGCGAAATGAGTTTTGTTGACTGGGCTTTGGAATGGGAATAATGAGGCTGTTGGTCCATGATTTAGGGAGCTCCACAGTGACATAACTCATGTTATATAATTCAAGTAATGGATTACCTGGTACTCGACACAGCAATCTGAGTATGTTGTAAGTAATACCATCCTCACCAGGCGACGTGGAGTTGCCCTTAGTGCTGCATCAAGTTCATAATTAGTGAAAGGAATGTTGCAGTCATCTTCCTTGCTGAGCATAAAACAAATCAGTCTCTCCCTTGCATCATATTTGTCCATTAATTTCACCTGTGTGATACTGTGAAGATTATCTTAGCTAGATGTAGCAGCCCAAGCACTAACTCATTCGTCTTTCTCAATACACATGAACATACTACACATCACCACACTACACAACACACTACACATCAACACACTACACATCACCACACTACACATCAACACACTACACATCACCACACTACACATCACCACACTACACATCACCACACTACACATCACCACACTACACATCACCACACTACACATCACCACACTACACATCACCACACTACACATCACCACACTACACATCACCACACTACACATCAACACACTACACATCAACACACTACACATCACACTACACATTACCACACCAAATACAAACAGGAAGCAAGTTTGTCTGGAGCTCAGCAGACGGAGGTTCAAGCCTTCACAACCTCTTCCACTGAATAACCCACATGGGTTTAGAGTTTAACGTAAATTATTAACTATAAACACATCACAGTACACATCACAACATACAGAACATATCACCAACACATTCATCTACACTTCAAGAAATACATAAAAAAATTAGAACATAGATATATAAATACAAGATTACTATTTCAGTGACCTTGCTGGAAATATATTCCAGTTATCTAAATATTGTGGCTTATATTACCATATTATATTTTTCACCTACTAACAGGAACTTATTGTTGAAATATTCTAGCCTAGATATATAAATACAAGTGTACTATTTCACTAAACTTGCTAGAGATAGGTTCAAGTTATCTATACTCCAAGATTACCTTGAATCAGGATGGCTACTAAATCTAAGCAAGTCGTATTAGCTCCTGACATGGGGCCAGGACAATATTTTGTGTATTTAGAGCCAAAGAAAAAAGGAATTTGGCAGAAAATCAAAAGATTCTTCCAACGAGGCAAGGAGTGTACCAAACAAGCGATGTTCTGCGTGTTTGTTCCCCATGATTCCAGCGCCCAGTCCAGACCTCTACCACCTCCCCCACCTGCTCAGAAACAAACTGGTGGATCAAATTTATTAAGTGAACTTCAGGAAAAGATCGCCAGAAGACAAGCACAGGGAAGCACCGTGGTGCCCAAAGCAAAGGTCACCCAGACTGACGTTACTGACCCCGTCATATCAGTCAACGATATGATGACCGAGCTGTGTCAGCGCCTAGCTAAGAGGCGGTAAAGGATTGAGTGATGTGTCACAATGAACCCAGACTGGCAACGATGGATGGTGTGATGTGTCACAGTGAACCCAGACTGGCAACGATGGATGGTGTGGTGTGTCACAGTGAACCCAGACTGGCAACGATGGATGGTGTGATGTGTCACAGTGAACCCAGACTGGCAACGATGGATGGTGTGGTGTGTCACAGTGAACCCAGACTGGCAACGATGGCTTACCAGCTATTTCATTATATCTATTAATTGTTTATATTTAAATTTGCACCTTTAGTTTATAATATGTAAAATTTTACATTAGAACTAGCGAGCCTGAGACCTTTCTCTCACACACACACACACACACACACACATTATATATATATATATATATATATATATATATATATATATATATATATATATATATATATATATATATATATATATATATATATATATGTCGTGCCGAATATGTAAAACTGGTCAATTAGCAAGAACTCATTTAAAATTAAGACCTTTCTAATATTTTCTCTTATACGTTTAAAGATAAATTTTATTCATTAATGTTGATGTAAAAACTTATAATTTTGCACCAAAAGAATCTTAGAAAACTTACCTAACCTTATTATAACAAGAACAATTTATTTTAGCCTAACCCAACTAAATATATTTTAGATTTGTTTACAATAATTTAATACTAAACAAACACAGTAAAATATATTTTTTTTCGTTAGGTTCAGAATGATTTTGGCGAAATTATTGCATACACAAATTTTCACTTGTCCTATATGGCAAGATGAGCGTTGCTATTTAAGCCAAGATCGCAAGTTCTGCCTATTCGTCACGACATATATATATATATATATATATATATATATATATATATATATATATATATATATATATATATATTTTATTTTATTATCACACCGGCCGATTCCCACCAAGGCAGGGTGGCCCGAAAAAGAAAAACTTTCACCATCATTCACTCCATCACTGTCTTGCCAGAAGGGTGCTTTACACTACAGTTTTTAAACTGCAACATTAACACCCCTCCTTCAGAGTGCAGGCACTGTACTTCCCATCTCCAGGACTCAAGTCCGGCCTGCCGGTTTCCCTGAATCCCTTCATAAATGTTACTTTGCTCACACTCCAACAGCACGTCAAGTATTAAAAACCATTTGTCTCCATTCACTCCTATCAAACACGCTCACGCATGCCTGCTGGAAGTCCAAGCCCCTCGCACACAAAACCTCCTTTACCCCCTCCCTCCAACCCTTCCTAGGCCGACCCCTACCCCGCCTTCCTTCCACTACAGACTGATACACTCTTGAAGTCATTCTGTTTCGCTCCATTCTCTCTACATGTCCGAACCACCTCAACAACCCTTCCTCAGCCCTCTGGACAACAGTTTTGGTAATCCCGCACCTCCTCCTAACTTCCAAACTACGAATTCTCTGCATTATATTCACACCACACATTGCCCTCAGACATGACATCTCCACTGCCTCCAGCCTTCTCCTCGCTGCAACATTCATCACCCACGCTTCACACCCATATAAGAGCGTTGGTAAAACTATACTCTCATACATTCCCCTCTTTGCCTCCAAGGACAAAGTTCTTTGTCTCCACAGACTCCTAAGTGCACCACTCACTCTTTTTCCCTCATCAATTCTATGATTCACCTCATCTTTCATAGACCCATCCGCTGACACGTCCACTCCCAAATATCTGAATACGTTCACCTCCTCCATACTCTCTCCCTCCAATCTGATATTCAATCTTTCATCACCTAATCTTTTTGTTATCCTCATAACCTTACTCTTTCCTGTATTCACCTTTAATTTTCTTCTTTTGCACACCCTACCAAATTCATCCACCAATCTCTGCAACTTCTCTTCAGAATCTCCCAAGAGCACAGTGTCATCGGCAAAGAGCAGCTGTGACAACTCCCACTTTGTGTGTGATTCTTTATCTTTTAACTCCACGCCTCTTGCCAAGACCCTCGCATTTACTTCTCTTACAACCCCATCTATAAATATATTAAACAACCACGGTGACATCACACATCCTTGTCTAAGGCCTACTTTTACACTTACTTTTATACTTACACTTAGGTCACACTACACATACATGTACACATTTATTTATACACACTCATCTGAGTTTTCTTTGATTTTATCTTAATAGTTCTTGGTCTTATTAATTTTCCTTTTATATCCATGGGGAAGTGGAATAAGAATCTTTCCTCCGTAAGCCATGCGTGTTGTAAAAGTCAACTAAAATGCCGGGAACAATGGGCTAGTAACCCCTTTTCCTGTAAAGATAACTAAAAAGAATAAGAAGAAAATTGTCAAAGTGGGAAGTCTGAATGTGCGTGGATGTTGTGCAGATGATAAGAAAGAGATGATTGTGGATGTTATGAATGAGAAGAAGCTGGATGTCCTGGCTTTAAGTGAAACAAAGCTGAAGGGGGTGGGAGAGTTTCAGTGGAGAGGAATAAATGGGATTAGGTCAGAGGTTTCAAATAGAGTTAGAGCTAAAGAAGGAGTAGCAATAATGTTGAAGGATAAGCTATGGCAGGAAAAGAGGGACTATAAATGTATTAATTCAAGGATTATGTGGAGTAAAATAAAGATTGGATGTGAAAAGTGGGTTATAATAAGCGTGTATGCACCTGGAGAAGAGAGAAGTGTAGAGGAGAGAGAGAGATTTTGGGAAATGTTGAGTGAATGCGTGGGGAGTTTTGAATCAAGTGTGAGAGTAATGGTGGTGGGGGATTTCAATGCTAAAGTGGGTAAAAATGTTATGGAGGGAGTAGTAGGTAAATTTGGGGTGCCAGGGGTAAATGTAAATGGTGAGCCTTTAATTGAGCTATGTGTAGAAAGAAATTTGGTAATAAGTAATACATATTTTATGAAAAAGAGGATAAATAAATATACAAGGTATGATGTAGCACGTAATGAAAGTAGTTTATTAGATTATGTATTGGTGGATAAAAGGTTGATGGGTAGGCTCCAGGATGTACATGTTTATAGAGGGGCAACTGATATATCGGATCATTATTTAGTTGTAGCTACAGTTAGAGTAAGAGGTAGATGGGAAAAGAGGAAGGTGGCAACAACAAGTAAGAGGGAGGTGAAAGTGTATAAACTAAGGGAGGAGGAAGTTCGGGTGAGATATAAGTGACTATTGGCAGAAAGGTGGGCTAGTGCAAAGATGAGTAGTGGGGGGGGGGGTTGAAGAGGGTTGGAATAGTTTTAAAAATGCAGTATTAGAATGTGGGGCAGAAGTTTGTGGTTATAGGAGGGTGGGGGCAGGAGGAAAGAGGAGTGATTGGTGGAATGATGAAGTAAAGGGCGTGATAAAAGAGAAAAAGTTAGCTTATGAGAGGTTTTTACAAAGCAGAAGTGTTATAAGAAGAGCAGAGTATATGGAGAGTAAAAGAAAGGTAAAGAGAGTGGTGAGAGAGTGCAAAAGGAGAGCAGATGATAGAGTGGGAGAGGCACTGTCAAGAAATTTTAATGAAAATAAGAAAAAATTTTGGAGTGAGTTAAGAAAGCCTAGGGAAAGTATGGATTTGTCAGTTAAAAACAGAGTAGGGGAGTTAGTAGATGGGGAGACGGAGGTATTGGGTAGATGGCGAGAATATTTTGAGGAACTTTTAAATGTTAAGGAAGAAACAGAGGCGGTAATTTCATGCACTGGCCAGGGAGGTATACCATCTTTTAGGAGTGAAGAAGAGCAGAATGTAAGTGTGGGGGAGGTATGTGAGACATTACATAGAATGAAAGGGGGTAAAGCAGCTGGAACTGATGGGATCATGACAGAAATGTTAAAAGCAGGGGGGAATATAGTGTTGGAGTGGTTGGTACTTTTGTTTAATAAATGTATGAAAGAGAGGAAGGTACCTAGGGATTGGCGGAGAGCATGTATAGTCCCTTTATATAAAGGGAAAGGGGACAAAAGAGACTATAAAAATTATAGAGGAATAAGCTTACTGAGTATACCAGGAAAAGTGTACGGTAGGGTTATAATTGAAAGAATTAGAGGTAAGACAGAATGTAGGATTGCGGATGAGCAAGGAGGTTTCAGAGTGGGTAGGGGATGTGTAGATCAGGTGTTTACATTGAAGTATATATGTGAACAGTATTTAGATAAAGATAGGGAAGTTTTTATTGCATTTATGGATTTAGAAAAGGCATATGATAGAGTGGATAGAGGAGCAATGTGGCAGATGTTGCAAGTATATGGAATAGGTGGTAAGTTATTAAATGCTGTAAAGAGTTTTTATGAGGATAGTGAGGCTCAGGTTAGGGTGTGTAGAAGAGAGGGAGACTACTTCCCGGTAAAAGTAGGTCTTAGACAGGGATGTGTAATGTCACCATGGTTGTTTAATATATTTATAGATGGGGTTGTAAAGGAAGTAAATGCTAGGGTGTTCGGAAGAGGGGTGGGATTAAATTTTGGGGAATCAAATTCAAAATGGGAATTGACACAGTTACTTTTTGCTGATGATACTGTGCTTATGGGAGATTCTAAAGAAAAATTGCAAAGGTTAGTGGATGAGTTTGGGAATGTGTGTAAAGGTAGAAAGTTGAAAGTGAACATAGAAAAGAGTAAGGTGATGAGGGTGTCAAATGATTTAGATAAAGAAAAATTGGATATCAAATTGGGGAGGAGGAGTATGGAAGAAGTGAATGTTTTCAGATACTTGGGAGTTGACGTGTCGGCGGATGGATTTGTGAAGGATGAGGTTAATCATAGAATTGATGAGGGAAAAAAGGTGAGTGGTGCGTTGAGGCATATGTGGAGTCAAAAAACGTTATCTATGGAGGCAAAGAAGGGAATGTATGAAAGTATAGTAGTACCAACACTCTTATATGGGTGTGAAGCTTGGGTGGTAAATGCAGCAGCGAGGAGGCGGTTGGAGGCAGTGGAGATGTCCTGTCTAAGGGCAATGTGTGGTGTAAATATTATGCAGAAAATTCGGAGTGTGGAAATTAGGAGGTGTGGAGTTAATAAAAGTATTAGTCAGAGGGCAGAAGAGGGGTTGTTGAGGTGGTTTGGTCATTTAGAGAGAATGGATCAAAGTAGAATGACATGGAAAGCATATAAATCTATAGGGGAAGGAAGGCGGGGTAGGGGTCGTCCTCGAAAGGGTTGGAGAGAGGGGGTAAAGGAGGTTTTGTGGGCAAGGGGCTTGGACTTCCAGCAAGCGTGCGTGAGCGTGTTAGATAGGAGTGAATGGAGACGAATGGTACTTGGGACCTGACGATCTGTTGGAGTGTGAGCAGGGTAATATTTTGTGAAGGGATTCAGGGAAACCGGTTATTTTCATATAGTCGGACTTGAGTCCTGGAAATGGGAAGTACAATGCCTGCACTTTAAAGGAGGGGTTTGGGATATTGGCAGTTTGGAGGGATATGTTGTGTATCTTTATATGTGTATGCTTCTAGACTGTTGTATTCTGAGCACCTCTGCAAAAACAGTGATTATGTGTGAGTGAGGTGAAAGTGTTGAATGATGATGAAAGTATTTTCTTTTTGGGGTTTTTCTTTCTTTTTTGGGTCGGTCACCCTGCCTCGGTGGGAGACGTCTGACTTGTTAAAATATATATATGTATATATATATATATATATATATATATATATATATATATATATATATATATATATATATATATATATATATATATATATTATTATTATTATTATTATTATTAATTATAGCCATGGGGAAGCACTGAACCCGTAGGATTATACAGCGCCAGGAAAGGAAGCAAAGAGATTCTCATTCAGCTTTGAACTTGATATAAGGAGTGCACTTGTTAAGGGTATCAAGACAAATTTGGAAGAGGCTAGTCAGGTGGCCAAGGACCAAAGATATTTACATAGCCTAACTGTTCTGCTCATTATTGTTGTGCGACCTTAATTCTGGATTTGTAGATATCTCTGCTGTTTGGTCACACGACTCTAGTCTCTTCCAATCTTTTATTGATACATTTAACCATCTTGATCGTACCATCAAGTTCAAAGCTAAATAGGAGTAACGTTGCTTCCTTCTCTGGAAGTACATGTCCATCGCTCAGCTACAGGCTTTTCTGTTTCCTTGTATTGCTAGCCTATACACAGTGGCTTGATCATTCACTAGTCTCTGACCATGCTTCCTCAGTCAAGATAAGTCTTCTTATTTTTCGTTTTATCTCTGCCCTTCGTATCTGTGACCCTCAACTTCTAAACTCTCTGCACTCTCTTCTTCTATGGAGGAAGAACAAACAGTTGTAGAAAGGAAGTTTACCTAGATATTTGACCTGTGAAACAAGCTTTTTAAATGACTGAAGAATCCCTGTTGCATAGTTAAAACATCTCCATAGAGTTCCTTTCTGTAAATTGTCTCTACTTGACGACTCTAATTATCTACTTACATGTACTCTATTTCCCATATTCACTTTGTTACACTGTGGGCAGCTTGTCCTGTCACTGTCAACTTGCTGGAATATGTTCCATTATTTTTACGTTTTTTTTTTCCTTCTAAGAACTTCGGGGAAAATTCGATTTTCCAACGATCTTAATTTAATTTGAAGTAAAAGTGCCTAATTTTATATATTATAAATGTTATTAACCCCAGTTTGGTGACGGTACACAGGAAGCAGCGACCAAAACTCTTCAGCTTTCATGTAAAAATTATTTTAAGCTACAGAAAATAATCATATTTACCCATAAAATTACTGAATAAAAAAGAGCCCTAAGTAAGTAAGTAAGTAAGTAAGTAAGTAAGTAAGTAAGTTTATTCAGGTATACACAAATACAGTTACATAGAATTATCATACATAGCAGCATATGTGTAGAGAACCTGGGATAACACAAAAAAGTCAGACAGAGTAACTTATTTCCATTGGGATTGTTTTATGCCTGTAATAACCCTTCCAGTGTTGTTGAAAATGAAGCTGAAAGAAACAAGTCATGTCACTGGTGAATTTCTTCTGGATGAAGTAAACAAATGTGAAGCAGTATTGTTGTCTGTTAATTTAATACTTTTATTATGTATCCCATACCCATCCTGTGGGTAGTTGTCACACCATACCCATCCTGTGGGTAGTTGTCACACCATACCCATCCTGTGGGTAGTTGTCACACCATACCCATCCTGTGGGTAGTTGTCACACCATACCCATCCTGTGGGTAGTTGTCACACCATACCCATCCTGTGGGTAGTAGTCACCCCATACCCATCCTGTGGGTAGTTGTCACCCCATACCCATCCTGTGTGTAGTAGTCACCCCATACCCATCCTGTGGGTAGTAGTCACACCATACCCATCCTGTGGGTAGTAGTCACCCCATACCCATCCTGTGGGTAGTAGTCACCCCATACCCATCCTGTGTGTAGTAGTCACCCCATACCCATCCTGTGGGTAGTAGTCACACCATACCCATCCTGTGGGTAGTTGTCACACCATACCCATCCTGTGGGTAGTTGTCACACCATACCCATCCTGTGGGTAGTTGTCACACCATACCCATCCTGTGGGTAGTTGTCACACCATACCCATCCTGTGGGTAGTTGTCACACCATACCCATCCTGTGGGTAGTTGTCACCCCATACCCATCCTGTGGGTAGTAGTCACACCATACCCATCCTGTGGGTAGTTGTCACACCATACCCATCCTGTGGGTAGTTGTCACACCATACCCATCCTGTGGGTAGTAGTCACCCCATACCCATCCTGTGGGTAGTTGTCACACCATACCCATCCTGTGGGTAGTTGTCACACCATACCCATCCTGTGGGTAGTTGTCACACCATACCCATCCTGTGGGTAGTTGTCACACCATACCCATCCTGTGGGTAGTTGTCACCCCATACCCATCCTGTGGGTAGTAGTCACCCCATACCCATCCTGTGGGTAGTAGTCACCCCATACCCATCCTGTGGGTAGTTGTCACACCATACCCATCCTGTGGGTAGTTGTCACACCATACCCATCCTGTGGGTAGTTGTCACACCATACCCATCCTGTGGGTAGTAGTCACCCCATACCCATCCTGTGGGTAGTAGTCACCCCATACCCATCCTGTGGGTAGTAGTCACCCCATACCCATCCTGTGGGTAGTTGTCACCCCATACCCATCCTGTGGGTAGTTGTCACACCATACCCATCCTGTGGGTAGTTGTCACACCATACCCATCCTGTGGGTAGTAGTCACCCCATACCCATCCTGTGGGTAGTAGTCACCCCATACCCATCCTGTGGGTAGTTGTCACACCATACCCATCCTGTGGGTAGTAGTCACCCCATACCCATCCTGTGGGTAGTTGTCACCCCATACCCATCCTGTGGGTAGTTGTCACACCATACCCATCCTGTGGGTAGTTGTCACACCATACCCATCCTGTGGGTAGTAGTCACCCCATACCCATCCTGTGGGTAGTAGTCACCCCATACCCATCCTGTGGGTAGTTGTCACACCATACCCATCCTGTGGGTAGTTGTCACACCATACCCATCCTGTGGGTAGTAGTCACCCCATACCCATCCTGTGGGTAGTTGTCACACCATACCCATCCTGTGGGTAGTTGTCACCCCATACCCATCCTGTGGGTAGTTGTCACACCATACCCATCCTGTGGGTAGTTGTCACACCATACCCATCCTGTGGGTAGTAGTCACCCCATACCCATCCTGTGGGTAGTTGTCACACCATACCCATCCTGTGGGTGGTAGTCACCCCATACCCATCCTGTGGGTAGTAGTCACCCCATACCCATCCTGTGGGTAGTTGTCACCCCATACCCATCCTGTGGGTAGTAGTCACCCCATACCCATCCTGTGGGTAGTAGTCACCCCATACCCATCCTGTGGGTAGTAGTCACCCCATACCCATCCTGTGGGTAGTAGTCACCCCATACCCATCCTGTGGGTAGTAGTCACCCCATACCCATCCTGTGGGTAGTAGTCACCCCATACCCATCCTGTGGGTAGTTGTCACACCATACCCATCCTGTGGGTGGTAGTCACCCCATACCCATCCTGTGGGTAGTAGTCACCCCATACCCATCCTGTGGGTAGTTGTCACACCATACCCATCCTGTGGGTAGTTGTCACACCATACCCATCCTGTGGGTAGTAGTCACCCCATACCCATCCTGTGGGTAGTAGTCACCCCATACCCATCCTGTGGGTAGTTGTCACACCATACCCATCCTGTGGGTAGTTGTCACACCATACCCATCCTGTGGGTAGTTGTCACACCATACCCATCCTGTGGGTAGTAGTCACCCCATACCCATCCTGTGGGTAGTTGTCACACCATACCCATCCTGTGGGTAGTTGTCACCCCATACCCATCCTGTGGGTAGTTGTCACACCATACCCATCCTGTGGGTAGTTGTCACACCATACCCATCCTGTGGGTAGTAGTCACCCCATACCCATCCTGTGGGTAGTTGTCACACCATACCCATCCTGTGGGTGGTAGTCACCCCATACCCATCCTGTGGGTAGTAGTCACCCCATACCCATCCTGTGGGTAGTTGTCACCCCATACCCATCCTGTGGGTAGTTGTCACACCATACCCATCCTGTGGGTAGTAGTCACCCCATACCCATCCTGTGTGTAGTAGTCACCCCATACCCATCCTGTGGGTAGTAGTCACCCCATACCCATCCTGTGGGTAGTTGTCACACCATACCCATCCTGTGGGTAGTTGTCACACCATACCCATCCTGTGGGTAGTAGTCACCCCATACCCATCCTGTGGGTAGTTGTCACACCATACCCATCCTGTGGGTGGTAGTCAAAAGATTACAGAGGTACATAATGGGTCCAGGGACTGGACTCCAAAGTTATGATAGCTGAACTAGTTACTAAGGTAATGAACTCCAGGTAGATCTGGTCACAATTATGACAACTTACAAAGGTAATGAACCATCTACACTCCTATAAATGGTTACAATCATACCAATACCAGCCCGGTGGCCTGGTGGCTAAAGCTCCCGCTTCACACACGGAGGGCCCGGGTTCGATTCCCGGCGGGTGGAAACATTCCGACACGTTTCCTTACACCTGTTGTCCTGTTCACCTAGCAGCAAATAGGTACCTGGGTGTTAGTCGACTGGTGTGGGTCGCATCCTGGGGGGACAAGATTAAGGACCCCAATGGAAATAAGTTAGACAGTCCTCGATGACGCACTGACTTTCTTGGGTTATCCTGGGTGGCTAACCCTCCGGGGTTAAAAATCCGAACGAAATCTTATCTTACCAATACTCCGGCAAAACAATATAGACATTATTTTTTACGACTCACTGGCAAAATAATCATTTAAAATCTTCTAACCTTCTGGGAAAAAGTTACAAAGGGATTTACGCCCGACCAGACCTCGCTACCTTTAGCAAGTGTCAAGCTGCTTGTGTGTGGCTGCGGGTGACAACACTGGCACGGGCAGCAGGCGCCCCGTGGCACCTGCAGAGTCTTCTGGCACCGTCTAGACGCCAGTCAGTGCTATTAAGTGCACCAGCACACCAGAAGTGACACACACACGTCTACCACCACAGTACTAGTGTAATGAAGTGAAGTGTTTTGTGACCACTCGTTTGGAAAACCGGTTTTGTGTGTTGCTACAGTTAAAACCCAGGTATATTAAGTTATAGCCCAGGTATATGAAGGTATAACCCAGGTATATGAAGGTATAACCCAGGTATATTAAGTTATAGCCCAGGTATATGAAGGTATAACCCAGGTATATTAAGTTATAGCCCAGGTATATGAAGGTATAACCCAGGTATATGAAGGTATAACCCAGGTATATTAAGTTATAGCCCAGGTATATGAAGGTATAACCCAGGTATATTAAGTTATAGCCCATTTATATGAAGGTATAACCCAGGTATATTAAGTTATAACCCAGGTATATTAAGTTATAACCCAGGTATATTAAGTTATAACCCAGGTATATTAAGTTATAGCCCAGGTATATGAAGGTATAACCCAGGTATATTAAGTTATAAACCAGGTATATTAAGTTATAACCCAGGTATATTAAGTTATAACCCAGGTATATGAAGGTATAACCCAGGTATATTAAGTTATAAACCAGGTATATCAAAACCCGGGTATATCAAGGAGAAAAGTTGGGTGTGAGTTGAACCTTCGTATTATGGCTTAGTAGGCCTACTTCATGAGCCAGTAGGCCTACTGAAGTAAGACTTGTCTAGCATAGGACAGCAGGCTTACTGTAGTAAGCCTTTAGCATGAGTCAGTAGGCCTACTGCAATGTTCCTCCATTCTTATATTTTTATGGTAAGGCACTTGTAAAGCTCCTGGGACCTTGATTCATCAAAATTAAGGTACTGAACATTTGTTTCTAGGTTGAGGGACTGATTACCTTAGCTTCCACTGTCTTCTCTGTAGTTCTGATTACCATCTAATATCAATATTAGACTTAAAATGTCACTAGTTGGCGAAATTTCTTCAACTAAAGACACCCAGGTGTTGCACATATGTCTTATTCATCAATAAAGACACCCAGGTGTTGCACATGTTTCTTATTCATCAATAAAGACACCCAGGTGTTGCACATGTGTTTTATTCATCAATAAAGACACCCAGGTGTTGCACATGTGTTTTATTCATCAATAAAGACACCCAGGTGTTGCACATATGTCTTATTCATCAATAAAGACACCCAGGTGTTGCACATATGTCTTATTCATCAATAAAGACACCCAGGTGTTGCACATATGTCTTATTCATCAATAAAGACACCCAGGTGTTGCACATATGTCTTATTCATCAATAAAGACACCCAGGTGTTGCACATATGTCTTATTCATCAATAAAGACACCCAGGTGTTGCACATATGTCTTATTCATCAATAAAGACACCCAGGTGTTGCACATATGTCTTATTCATCAATAAAGACACCCAGGTGTTGCACATGTTTCTTATTCATCAATAAAGACACCCAGGTGTTGCACATGTGTCTTATTCATCAATAAAGACACCCAGGTGTTGCACATGTGTCTTATTCATCAATAAAGACACCCAGGTGTTGTACATGTGTCTTATTCATCAATAAAGACACCCAGGTGTTGCACATGTGTCTTATTCATCAATAAAGACACCCAGGTGTTGTACATCTTATTTAACTTGTCGGTTATTACACCATAAATGTGATATAACTGTTCTTTGAACACGGCGGCTACAGTAACGTGGTTATGTCCCGTGGCCTGGTTGGAAACGCTCTCGCTTCACACACTGAGTGTCCGTGGTTCGATCCCCGGCAGAGGTGGAAACATTGGACTTTTTTCCTTACACTTACTGTCCCTGTTCACATAGGAAGCAAGTAGGTACCTGGGTGTTAGTGGACTGGTGTGGGTGGCATCCTGGGGGGCAAGACTGAAGGACCACAATGGAAATAAGTTAGACAGTCCTCGGTGACGCACTGACTTTCTTGGGTTATCCTGGATGGCTAACCCTCCGGGGTTAAAAATCCCAACAAAATCTAATTTTGAATACAAAAATGGAATACAGTACCGTCAGGTTGATAAGTAAGACATGTGATACAGTTAGGTATCTTTATTCCGAAACGTTTCGCCTACACAGTAGGCTTCGTCAGTCGAGTACAGAGGATAGTTAGGTAAGACACACATGCAACAGTTAGGTATCTTTATTTTGAAACGTTTCGCCTACACAGTAGGCTTCTTCAGTCGAGTACAGAAAAGTTGATAGAAGCAGAAGATACATGAAGACGATGTAATCAGTCCATCACCCTTAAAGTTTTGAGGTGGTCAGTCCCTCAGTCTGGAGAAGAGCATTGTTCCGTTGTCTGAAACAATATGAAGTTGAAGTGACAGAATCGGGCCTTATATAGTGCCAGGAGGTGAGACGTAGGTTGATTTGGGAGGGCAGGTCCCTCTCAAACCCAGCCGTTCTCACTAGTAGAGGTTGTCGAAGTTAATGTTCATCGAGTACAGAGGAGTTATCAGAGGTGGTCAGTCCCTCAGCCTGGAGAAGAGTTTTGTTTCACAGTCTGGAACTTGCGAAGGTGAAGCGGCAGTGTGGAGACATATATACTGGCGGAAGGTGAGGTGTAGTCCAGTGGACTGACCCTCTGGTCTCCACACACTGGCGGAAGGTGAGGTGTAGTCCAGTGGACTGACCCTCTGGTCTCCACACACTGGCGGAAGGTGAGGTGTAGTCCAGTGGACTGACCCTCTGGTCTCCACACACTGGCGGAAGGTGAGGTGTAGTCCAGTGGACTGACCCTCTGGTCTCCACACACTGGCGGAAGGTGAGGTGTAGTCCAGTGGACTGACCCTCTGGTCTCCACACACTGGCGGAAGGTGAGGTGTAGTCCAGTGGACTGACCCTCTGGTCTCCACACACTGGCGGAAGGTGAGGTGTAGTCCAGTGGACTGACCCTCTGGTCTCCACACACTGGCGGAAGGTGAGGTGTAGTCCAGTGGACTGACCCTCTGGTCTCCACACACTGGCGGAAGGTGAGGTGTAGTCCAGTGGACTGACCCTCTGGTCTCCACACACTGGCGGAAGGTGAGGTGTAGTCCAGTGGACTGGCCCTCTGGTCTCCACACACTGGCGGAAGGTGAGGTGTAGTCCAGTGGACTGGCCCTCTGGTCTCCACACACTGGCGGAAGGTGAGGTGTAGTCCAGTGGACTGGCCCTCTGGTCTCCACACACTGGCGGAAGGTGAGGTGTAGTCCAGTGGACTGGCCCTCTGGTCTCCACACACTGGCGGAAGGTGAGGTGTAGTCCAGTGGACTGGCCCTCTGGTCTCCACACACTGGCGGAAGGTGAGGTGTAGTCCAGTGGACTGACCCTCTGGTCTCCACACACTGGCGGAAGGTGAGGTGTAGTTCAGTGGACTGGCCCTCTGGTCTCCACACACTGGCGGAAGGTGAGGTGTAGTTCAGTGGACTGACCCTCTGGTCTCCACACACTGGCGGAAGGTGAGGTGTAGTCCAGTGGACTGGCCCTCTGGTCTCCACACACTGGCGGAAGGTGAGGTGTAGTCCAGTGGACTGACCCTCTGGTCTCCACACACTGGCGGAAGGTGAGGTGTAGTCCAGTGGACTGGCCCTCTGGTCTCCACACACTGGCGGAAGGTGAGGTGTAGTCCAGTGGACTGACCCTCTGGTCTCCACACACTGGCGGAAGGTGAGGTGTAGTCCAGTGGACTGGCCCTCTGGTCTCCACACACTGGCGGAAGGTGAGGTGTAGTCCAGTGGACTGGCCCTCTGGTCTCCACACACTGGCGGAAGGTGAGGTGTAGTCCAGTGGACTGACCCTCTGGTCTCCACACACTGGCGGAAGGTGAGGTGTAGTCCAGTGGACTGACCCTCTGGTCTCCACACACTGGCGGAAGGTGAGGTGTAGTCCAGTGGACTGACCCTCTGGTCTCCACACACTGGCGGAAGGTGAGGTGTAGTCCAGTGGACTGACCCTCTGGTCTCCACACACTGGCGGAAGGTGAGGTGTAGTCCAGTGGATTGACCCTCTGGTCTCCACACACTGGCGGAAGGTGAGGTGTAGTCCAGTGGACTGACCCTCTGGTCTCCACACACTGGCGGAAGGTGAGGTGTAGTCCAGTGGACTGACCCTCTGGTCTCCACACACTGGCGGAAGGTGAGGTGTAGTCCAGTGGACTGACCCTCTGGTCTCCACACACTGGCGGAAGGTGAGGTGTAGTCCAGTGGACTGACCCTCTGGTCTCCACACACTGGCGGAAGGTGAGGTGTAGTCCAGTGGACTGACCCTCTGGTCTCCACACACTGGCGGAAGGTGAGGTGTAGTCCAGTGGACTGACCCTCTGGTCTCCACACACTGGCGGAAGGTGAGGTGTAGTCCAGTGGACTGACCCTCTGGTCTCCACACACTGGCGGAAGGTGAGGTGTAGTCCAGTGGACTGACCCTCTGGTCTCCACACACTGGCGGAAGGTGAGGTGTAGTCCAGTGGACTGACCCTCTGGTCTCCACACACTGGCGGAAGGTGAGGTGTAGTCCAGTGGACTGACCCTCTGGTCTCCACACACTGGCGGAAGGTGAGGTGTAGTCCAGTGGACTGACCCTCTGGTCTCCACACACTGGCGGAAGGTGAGGTGTAGTCCAGTGGACTGACCCTCTGGTCTCCACACACTGGCGGAAGGTGAGGTGTAGTCCAGTGGACTGACCCTCTGGTCTCCACACACTGGCGGAAGGTGAGGTGTAGTCCAGTGGACTGACCCTCTGGTCTCCACACACTGGCGGAAGGTGAGGTGTAGTCCAGTGGACTGACCCTCTGGTCTCCACACACTGGCGGAAGGTGAGGTGTAGTCCAGTGGACTGACCCTCTGGTCTCCACACACTGGCGGAAGGTGAGGTGTAGTCCAGTGGACTGACCCTCTGGTCTCCACACACTGGCGGAAGGTGAGGTGTAGTCCAGTGGACTGACCCTCTGTTCTCCACACACTGGCGGAAGGTGAGGTGTAGTCCAGTGGACTGACCCTCTGGTCTCCACACACTGGCGGAAGGTGAGGTGTAGTCCAGTGGACTGGCCCTCTGGTCTCCACACACTGGCGGAAGGTGAGGTGTAGTCCAGTGGACTGACCCTCTGGTCTCCACACACTGGCGGAAGGTGAGGTGTAGTCCAGTGGACTGACCCTCTGGTCTCCACACACTGGCGGAAGGTGAGGTGTAGTCCAGTGGACTGACCCTCTGGTCTCCACACACTGGCGGAAGGTGAGGTGTAGTCCAGTGGACTGACCCTCTGGTCTCCACACACTGGCGGAAGGTGAGGTGTAGTCCAGTGGACTGACCCTCTGGTCTCCACACACTGGCGGAAGGTGAGGTGTAGTCCAGTGGACTGGCCCTCTGGTCTCCACACACTGGCGGAAGGTGAGGTGTAGTCCAGTGGACTGACCCTCTGGTCTCCACACACTGGCGGAAGGTGAGGTGTAGTCCAGTGGACTGGCCCTCTGGTCTCCACACACTGGCGGAAGGTGAGGTGTAGTCCAGTGGACTGGCCCTCTGGTCTCCACACACTGGCGGAAGGTGAGGTGTAGTCCAGTGGACTGGCCCTCTGGTCTCCACACACTGGCGGAAGGTGAGGTGTAGTCCAGTGGACTGGCCCTCTGGTCTCCACACACTGGCGGAAGGTGAGGTGTAGTCCAGTGGACTGGCCCTCTGGTCTCCACACACTGGCGGAAGGTGAGGTGTAGTCCAGTGGACTGACCCTCTGGTCTCCACACACTGGCGGAAGGTGAGGTGTAGTCCAGTGGACTGGCCCTCTGGTCTCCACACACTGGCGGAAGGTGAGGTGTAGTCCAGTGGACTGGCCCTCTGGTCTCCACACACTGGCGGAAGGTGAGGTGTAGTCCAGTGGACTGACCCTCTGGTCTCCACACACTGGCGGAAGGTGAGGTGTAGTCCATTGGACTGACCCTCTGGTCTCCACACACTGGCGGAAGGTGAGGTGTAGTCCAGTGGACTGACCCTCTGGTCTCCACACACTGGCGGAAGGTGAGGTGTAGTCCATTGGACTGACCCTCTGGTCTCCACACACTGGCGGAAGGTGAGGTGTAGTCCAGTGGACTGGCCCTCTGGTCTCCACACCGTCGCTTCAACTTCACACTGTTCCAGACTATGTAACATAACTCTTCTCCAGGCTGAGGGACTGATAACTCTTGTGTACTAAACTGAAGAAGCCCATTGTGTAGGTGAAACGTTTCGAAATAAAGATATCTAACTCTTGCACGTGTGTTTTATCAAAATCTTACTCTACTGTTGTTTCAGATACAATGGTCAAGGAGACAGAGTACTACGACAGGCTGGGTGTGAGCCCTGAAGCTACAGCTGACCAACTGAAATCAGCCTACAGGAAACTGGCTCTTAAGTACCATCCTGACAAGAATCCACAGGGTGGGGAGAAGTTCAAACAGATCTCCCAGGCCTACGAGGTGTTGTCTAACACTAAGAAGAGGAAGATTTATGATGAGGGAGGAGAGGAGGCCTTGCAGGTCAGTGTTGTGATGTTACTGCAGATCAGTGTTGTGATGTTACTGCAGGTCAGTGTTGTGATGTTACTACAGGTCAGTGTTGTGATGTTACTGCAGGTCAGTGTTGTGATGTTACTGCAGGTCAGTGTTGTGATGTTACTGCAGGTCAGTGTTGTGATGTTACTACAGGTCAGTGTTGTGATGTTACCGCAGGTCATTATTGTGATGTTACTACAGGTCAGTGTTGTGATGTTACTGCAGGTCAGTGTTGTGATGTTACTACAGGTCAGTGTTGTGATGTTACCGCAGGTCAGTGTTGTGATGTTACTACAGGCCAGTGTTACGTCCCACAGATGTATCATTCACAACTCCACCTGTACCACGGTGGTCTGTGGCCTGGTAGCTAGCCGACTGGGATGTTAGTCGACTGGTGTGGGTCGCATCCTGCGACAAAACTGATTTAATTTGCCCGAAATGATCTGCATAAGAAGCGGCTTTCTGTATAGTAGTATGTCATTGATGTCAGCTATGGTCTGAATACCTCGTACATGTACTTGTAGAAATAAAGATAGTTATCTTTGTTGTCATGTTACTAAGATTCAAGACAGTGTATTTGAGGGTGACTTACTGGTAAGTGCTTATTTGAGTCTGGTGTTGCAGAGTGGCGGTGCTGGCGGAGGCTTCAGGAATCCCATGGATATCTTCAACATGTTCTTTGGTGGAGGTGGAGAGTACGAGGACGAGGATGAGGATGGTGACAGCGGCTTTAGCTTCTTCGGTAAGGGCGGCGGTATGGGCGGCAGCAGGAAGCCGCCGCCCATGGAACACCGCCTAGTGGTGTCGCTGGAACAGCTTATGATTGGCGGCAGGAGGAAGCTTAAGCTGGACCGTAGGCGGCCCTGCGGTGCCTGTGACGGCAGGGGTGGCAGGGTAGACGCCTTCACACAGACCTGCAACACCTGTCATGGCAAGGGTATCAAGGTGAGAGAGACAAGCAGGGAGAGGCAAGGAAGGCAGGCGGGAACGAGTTAGAAGGCAGTGAGGGAGGGAGGAACGAGTTAGAAGGCAGTGAGAGAGGCAGGAATGAGTTAGAAGGCAGTGAGGGAGGGAGGAACGAGTTAGAAGGCAGTGAGGGAGGGAGGAACAAGTTAGAAGGCAGTGAGGGAGGCAGGAACGCGTTAGAAGGCAGTGAGAGAGGGGGGAACGAGTTAGAAGGCAGTGAGAGAGGCAGGAACGAATTAGAAGGCAGTGAGGGAGGCAGGAACGAGTTAGAAGGCAGTGAGAGAGGGATGAACGAGTTAGAAGGTAGTGAGAGAGGGAGGAACGAGTTAGAAGGCAGTGAGAGAGGGAGGAACGAGTTAGAAGGCAGTGAGAGAGGGAGGAACGAGTTAGAAGGCAGTGAGAGAGGGAGGAACAAGTTAGAAGGCAGTGAGGGAGGGAGGAACGAGTCAGAAGGCAGTGAGAGAGGAAGGAACGAGTTAGAAGGAAGTGAAAGAGGGAGGGACGAGTTAGAAGGCAGTGAGAGAGGGAGGAACGAGTTAGAAGGCAGTGAGAGAGGGAGGAACGAGTTAGAAGGCAGTGAGAGAGGCAGGAACGAGTCAGAAGGCAGTGAGAGAGGGAGGAACGAGTTAGAAGGCAGTGAGAGAGGGAGGAACGAGTTAGAAGGCAGTGAGAGAGGCAGGAACGAGTCAGAAGGCAGTGAGAGAGGGAGGAACGAGTTAAAAGGCAGTGAGAGAGGCAGGAACGAGTCAGAAGGCAGTGAGAGAGGCAGGAACGAGTCAGAAGGCAGGGAGGGAGACAAGGAAGGAGGCAGGGAGAAATGAAAGACAGGGAGGCAGGAAGGAAGGGAAGACAGGGAGGAAGGGAAGACAGGGAGGAAGGGAAGTCTAGGAGGGAAGACATGGGGCTCAGGGAGTGAGAAAGTGGAGAGAGGGAGTGAGTGACAGCAGGAAATGGAAGCAAGAAGAGAGGTCATCTGGTGTATGTTGGTCCAGGTAACAAGAGTGACATCCAACACTCACTAACCTTAACCATACAACGTTTCTAACCCTCCTCTCACTCGTATATTTTCTCTCCTACAATCCTACGACATTTAACATCTTTTAGATTCCTTCTACGAGCACCCACAATCCCTCAATAACCTCTAAAATAATTCTAAAAGCCCTTAATGACCATAGGCTCTGAGATATGGGAGGAAATGCAAAATAAGCCCAGTAAAAAGCAGGGGCACCGTGGGCACAATAAGAGAACACTGTATCAACATCCGTGGCCCCAGATTATTCAACATCTTACCAGTAGATATCAGAAACACTGCTGGAACAAGTGTAGAAGCCTTCAAGAGGAAACTGGACAAGTATCTTCACCAGGTACCAGATCAACCAGGCTGTGATTGATATATGGACCAGCGGGCCACCAGCAGCAACAACCTGGTTTGTAGCTAAATGGTTGAGAGAACCAACAAGTCGGTAAATTTAGACACACGTGCAACACTTGAGTATTTTTATTAAAGAAACGTTTCGCAACACAATGGCTTCATCAGTCCTACACGAAGAAGTATTGTGCAGATTAGAAGGAGTTTGAAGTAATCAGTCCTTCAGTCTGGAGTCGATGTAATCAGTACATCATTTTTTTCAAGACTGATGGACTGATTGCATCGACTCCAGGCTGAGGGACTGATTACCCCAAACTCCTCATTTTCCACTGTTGTTCTTCGTACTGGACTGAAGGAGCCACTGGCTATCCAAACATTTCTTCCAAAAAAAAAATTCCCAACTTTGCACTAGTGTCTCATTCACAAACTCTCACATGTTATGACACGCTACCTACACGAATATTTTTGTAAGTGGGCTTGGGTTTGAATCAGACCTCCCTAGCATGGGCCAGTAGGTTAGGTAAAGAGACACACGTGGAACTAAAGCGACGTTTTTCTGTGGCAACGTTTCGCTCTCTCAAGTTTTTACGTTTTTCCTAACTTACTAGCCCATGCTAGGTAGGTCTTTCTCAAACTGAGTAATTCTACCAACATTATTACATAGGTCAGTAGGCCTGCTGCAGTGTTCCTCCCTTCTTATGTTGTGATATCTTGTACCCACAGCTGACGTACCAGCAGCTAGGACCAGGACTAGTGGAGATGCACGGTACTTGTACTGCCTGTGGAGGCTCCGGCAGGACTATAGCAGAGGCAGACAAGTGCAAATTGTGCAAAGGTAACCGCACCGTCAACGATACCAAGATTACACAGGTACTTTACCTTTGGCTTGGGTTGTTAGGGTGGAGAATCAATCCATCATGAGACGGTCATAAAGACTGCATGCTACCTGCTCACCTCTGGTGAAAAACACTAATATTGACGACAAAAGACGAATTAAGCTCCCACTATGTATACATTGAGACACATCCATCTATCAGTGTGTATACACAGAGACACATCCATCTATCAGTGTGTATACACAGAGACACATCCATCTATCAGTGTGTATACACAGAGACACATCCATCTATCAGTGTGTATACACAGAGACACATCCATCTATCAGTGTGTATACACAGACACATCCATCTATCAGTGTGTATACACAGAGACACATCCATCTATCAGTGTGTATACACAGACACATCCATCTATCAGTGTGTATACACAGAGACACATCCATCTATCAGTGTGTATACACAGAGACACATAAGAACATAAGAACACATACAGAGTCTGTTTGGATAGAATTTTCAGAGGGGAATGAAAAATTAATTTTAGGTGTGATATACCGTCCCCCAAATTTAGATAGGGACCAGGGGAGACTACTATGGGAGGAAATTGTTAGGGCCACAAGGCACGATAATGTAGTAATTCTAGGAGACTTTAACTTTAGTCATATTGATTGGAATTTCTTGACTGGGAATTTAGAATCATACGACTTCTTAGAAGTAGTTCAGGATTGTTTTTTGAAGCAGTTTGTGACAGAACCTACAAGGGGAAATAACCTGCTTGACTTAGTTCTGGCAAACAATGAATCCCTTGTTAATAATTTAGAAGTTTCAGAGGAACTGGGTGCTAGCGACCACAAATCAATTACATTTAGAATTGAATGGAAGTATGATAGTAGGGATAACTCAGTAACAGTCCCAGATTTTCGCTTAGCAGATTACGATGGGCTTAGAGAACACTTATCATCTGTTGACTGGGGTAACGAAGAGAGCTATCAATATGACAGTTTTCTGAACACAATACATGCTGCTCAAAGAACGTTTATCCCTTATAAAGAAATTAGATCAAATATAAATGACCCAAAATGGATGAATAATAGACTGAAATATCTACTAGGGCATAAGAAAGGAATTTATAGGCGTATCAAAAGAGGTGAGGGTCATCTTATGAATCAGTATATTGACATTAAGAGGGACATTAAAAAGGGGATAAGAAAAGCTAAAAGGGACTATGAAATTAAAGTTGCTAGGGATTCTAAAACTAACCCAAAAAGTTTTTTCCAGGTATATAGAATAAAAGTCAGAGATGAGATAGGTCCCCTTAAAAATAACTATGGGCATCTTACTGACAAAGAGAATGAAATGTGCTCGATTTTAAATAATTATTTTCTCTCGGTTTTTACACAGGAAGACACTAATAATATTCCGGTAATTAATTTTTATAGTGGGCCAGAAGAAGATAAATTATGTAACATCACAGTCACTAGTGAAATGGTAGTGAAGCAGATAGACCAACTGAAGCAAAATAAGTCACCGGGTCCTGATGAGGTTTTTTCAGGGGTTCTAAAGGAATGCAAAATGGAAGTCTGTGAACCATTAACTAATATTTTTAATTTATCTCTTCAAACAGGTGTAGTGTCTGATATATGGAAGATGGCTAATGTAATTCCTATTTTTAAAACAGGGGACAAGTCGTTACCGTCAAATTACCGCCCAATAAGCCTGACCTCAATTGTAGGCAAATTACTAGTCAATTATAGCTCAAATTATAAGCCATCTCGATAAGCATAGCTTGATTAATGATACTCAGCATGGATTCACAAGAGGCCGGTCTTGTCTAACTAATTTATTAGCTTTCTTCAGTAAAGCTTTTGAGGCTGTTGACCACGATAAAGAATTTGATATTATTTACTTAGATTTTAGTAAGGCATTTGATAGTGTTCCGCACCAAAGACTGTTGAAGAAAGTAGCAGCTCATGGCATTGGGGGAAGAGTGCTCTCGTGGATCGAATCATGGCTCACTGACAGGAAGCAGAGAGTGTCCATAAATGGGGTTAAATCCGAGTGGGGATCAGTAACAAGTGGCGTTCCACAGGGATCAGTCTTGGGCCCGTTGTTGTTTATAATATATATCAATGATCTTGATGAAGAAATTACTAGTGATATGAACAAATTCGCCGATGACACGAAGATAGGTAGGATAATTGATTCAAACGTAGATGTTAGGGAACTTCAGGAGGATTTAGACAAACTCTACTCTTGGTCAGAAAAGTAGCAGATGCAGTTCAATGTAGATAAATGCAAGGTTCTGAAGCTCGGGAGTGTCCATAACCCTAGCACTTGTAAGTTAAATAATGTAGAATTTAGCCATACAGATTGCGAAAAGGACTTGGGGGTTATGGTAAGCAGCAACCTTAAACCAAGACAGCAATGCCTAAGCGTACGTAATAAGGCAAATAGATTACTGGGATTTATATCAAGAAGTGTAAGCAACAGAAGTCCAGAGGTCATACTGCAGCTTTATACATCATTAGTAAGGCCTCACCTAGATTATGCAGCTCAATTCTGGTCTCCATATTACAGAATGGACATAAATTCGTTAGAAAACATTCAGCGTAGGATGACTAAATTAATACATAGCATTAGAAATCTTCCTTATGAAGAAAGATTGAAGACTCTTAAGTTACATTCACTTGTTAGACGAAGAATGAGGGGAGACCTGATCGAAGTGTATAAGTGGAAGATAGGTATTAATAAAGGGGATATTAACAAGGTCTTGAGGATATCTCTCCAAGAGAGAACCCGCAGTAATGGATTTAAATTAGATAAGTTTAGATTTAGAAAGGACATAGGAAAGTATTGGTTTGGAAATAGGGTAGTTGATGAGTGGAACAGTCTACCTAGTTGGGTTATTGAGGCTAGGACTTTGGGTAGTTTCAAATTTAGGTTGGATAAGTACATGAGTGGGAGGGGTTGGATTTGAGTGGGACTTGCACATCGGAGCTTGTTTCTTGGGTGGCATTGAAAGTTGGGTTGGTCAAATGTTTGTTAGTGGGATGAATTGTAAAGGACCTGCCTAGTATGGGCCAACAGGCCTGCTGCAGTGTTCCTCCTTTCTTATGTTCTTATGTAACACACTGTTTGCAGATGACGTGAAGTTGATGAGAAGAGTTCATTCGATCGAAGACCAGGCAGAAATACAAAGGGATCTGGACAGGCTGCAGACCTGGTCCAGCAACTGGCTCCTGGAGTTCAATCCCACCAAGTGCAAAGTCATGAGGATTGGGGAAGGGCAAAGAAGACCGCAGATGGAGTACAGTCTAGGGGGTCAGAGACTACAAACATCACTCAAGGAAAAAGATCTTGGGGTGAGTATAACACCAGGCACATCTCCTGAAGCGCACATCAACCAAATAACTGCTGCAGCATATGGGCGCCTGGCAAACCTCAGAACAGCATTCCGACATCTTAATAAGGAATCGTTCAGGACCCTGTACACCGTGTACGTTAGGCCCATATTGGAGTATGCGGCACCAGTTTGGAACCCACACCTAGCCAAGCATGTAAAGAAACTAGAGAAAGTGCAAAGGTTTGCAACAAGACTAGTCCCAGAGCTAAGAGGTATGTCCTATGAGGAGAGGTTAAGGGAAATCAACCTGACGACACTGGAGGACAGGAGAGATAGGGGGGACATGATAACGACTTACAAAATACTGAGAGGAATTGACAAGGTGGACAAAGACAGGATGTTCCAGAGACTGGACACAGTAACAAGGGGACACAGTTGGAAGTTGAAGACACAGATGAATCAAAGGGATGTTAGGAAGTATTTCTTCAGCCACAGAGTAGTCAGGAAGTGGAATAGTTTGGGAAGCGATGTAGTGGAGTCAGGATCCATACATAGCTTTAAGCAGAGGTACGATAAAGCTCATGGTTCAGGGAGAGTGACCTAGTAGCGACCAGTGAAGAGGCGGGGCCAGGAGCTTGGACTCGACCCCTGCAACCTCAACTAGGTGAGAACTAGGTGAGTACACACACACACACACACATACTTCCTCGACAATACCAGTAAGATAAATTAGACACATCTACAAATACCAGTAAGACAGCGAGATCTCCTCCCTCCCCTCCACCTTCAGTACCCCCTCCCCACCTTCAGTACCCCTCCCCACCTTCAGTACCCCTTCCCCACATTCAGTACCCCTCCCCACCTTCAGTACCCCTCCCCACCTTCAGTACCCCTTCCCCACCTTCAGTACCCCATCCCCACCTTCAGTACCCCTTCCCCACATTCAGTACCCCTCCCCACCTTCAGTACCCCTTCCCCACCTTCAGTACCCCCTCCCCACCTTCAGTCCCAACTATAAGACAATCTTCATTTCCCCTCACATCACAAGACAAGCCAATGAGCCCGACTGGGCTGGCTTCACCGTGCAACGTCAATGTCAGATCCCGACCAGTCTTTAACCACGTCACGGGCTCTCTCTTATTTCACACACACACACACACACACACACACACACACATATATATATATATATATATATATATATATATATATATATATATATATATATATATATATATATATATATGCATATATGCAAAGCAACCACAGGGAGAGTTGAATGATGCCTCTAGGCCTTTCGTATTGCAATCAACACATCATCAGAAGCTTGCAATAAACATCACGTAACGTATTCTTGGCTAACCTCAGATTAGACTTTTCCAAGGGTGTCCTGTAACCTGTTATGACCTGGTTTTACAGGTACACGTTGAGAGGGGCATGAGCAACGGCACCAGGATCACTCTCAAAGGAGAGGGTGACCAGGATCCTGGCCAGGAAGCTGGGGACGTGGTCATTATCCTGCAGGAGAAGCCCCACTACACCTTCGTCAGGAGGGGGATTGACCTCCACATGGAGATGAAGGTCAGCTCAGGGTCAAAGGTCATTTGAGAGTACACGAGAACGACAAATAACAGAGTACTAATAACGGTAGAATTACCGACAATGTGTTGAGTAAAAGGACACACATAAATTAATGTGACATTTTATTGTGGCAACGTTTCGCTCTCTAAGAGCTTTGTAAAGGCTTGATAAAGCTCCTGGAGAGCGAAACGTTCCCACAATAAAATATTATCACAATAGTTACACCCTTATACCTAACAGATAACGGAGTACTTGGGAGTCCACACCCAGAATAACCATCTACTACCTAAATAATTACAAATGTATTATTTATGTACGAGACAAGTGTAGTAAAGCACAAGGCTCTCTAGTCAGGCTCTAGCCTTTAAGTCTGTGAAGTCTAGAAGATGGTGTCTTGTAGCTCGGTTGGTAGCGCACTCGACTCAAACACTGAGGTCCGTGGTTCGATGCCCGGTACGGGTAGAAACATTGGGACGTGTTTCCTTAAGACACCTGCTGTCCATGTTCACCAAGCAGTAAGTTGGTACCTGGGTGTTAGCCGACTGTTGTGGGTGGCATCCTGTGGACAAGATAATCTAAGTTGCCACAAATGCTCTGCATAACCAGGGACTTTCTATATTGTAGTATGTCACTGATGTCAGTTATGGTCTGTATAAGTTGTGTCAGATAAGATAAGATTTCGTTCGGATTTTTAACCCCGGAGGGTTAGCCACCCAGGATAACCCAAGAAAGTCAGTGCGTCATCGAGGACTGTCTAACTTATTTCCATTGTGGTCCTTAATCTTGTCCCCCAGGATGCGACCCACACCAGTCGACTAACACCCAGGTACCTATTTGCTGCTAGGTGAACAGGACAACAGGTGTAAGGAAACGTGTCGAATGTTTCCACCCGCCGGGAATCGAACCCGGGTCCTCCGTGTGTGAAGCGGGAGCTTTAGCCACCAGGCCACCGGGCCACTTACTTGTAGGAATTCTTATTTGTTTTCAGACATAACTTGCTTATGGAATGGCTAGGATCTCTAAAATAACAGACAACTGTTACCGTTTCTGTTACTGTTACCGTTAAGCGTCCCGTTAATGTAGGTAAACAGTTGAAGAGAACAGACAGGATCATAAATTAGACACTTGTGCAACACTTGCGTATCTTTAATCTTCCGCCAACTAGTGGCTTCCTCAGTCTAATACAGAGAAAAATGATTGAAGATCTGACGGAGTTTGAAGTAATCAGTCCCCCAGCCTGGAGTCGATATTATCAGTCCAGCAACATGCGATGAGATGGAGCTTATATACCGCAGTCAAGGCTGAGGGACTGATTAAATACCGCAGTCAAGGCTGAGGGACTCATTAAATACCACAGACAAGGCTGAGGGACTGATTAAATACCGCAGACAAGGCTGAGGGACTGATGAAATATCGCAGACAAGGCTGAGGGACTGATTAAATACCGCAGACAAGGCTGAGGGACTGATTAAATACCACAGACAAGGCTGAGGGACTGATTAAATACCACAGACAAGGCTGAGGGACTGATTAAATACCGCAGACAAGGCTGAGGGACTGATTAAATACCGCAGACAAGGCTGAGGGACTGATTAAATACCACAGACAAGGCTGAGGGACTGATTAAATACCGCAGACAAGGCTGAGGGACTGATTAAATACCACAGACAAGGCTGAGGGACTGATTAAATACCGCAGACAAGGCTGAGGGACTGATTAAATACCACAGACAAGGCTGAGGGACTGATTAAATACCGCAGACAAGGCTGAGGGACTGGTTAAATACCGCAGACAAGGCTGAGGGACTGATTAAATACCGCAGACAAGGCTGAGGTACTGATTAAATACCACAGACAAGGCTGAGGGACTGATTAAATACCGCAGACAAGGCTGAGGGACTGATTAAATACCGCAGACAAGGCTGAGGTACTGATTAAATACCGCAGACAAGGCTGAGGTACTGATTAAATACCACAGACAAGGCTGAGGGACTGATTAAATACCGCAGACAAGGCTGAGGTACTGATTAAATACCGCAGACAAGGCTGAGGGACTGATTAAATACCGCAGACAAGGCTGAGGGACTGACTAAATACCACAGACAATGCTGAGGGACTGATTAAGTACCGCAGACAAGGCTGAGGGACTGATGATATATCGCAGACAAGGCTGAGGGACTGATGATATATCGCAGACAAGGCTGAGGGACTGATTAAATCAAACTCCTGATATTCAACCATTCTTCTCTGTACTGGACTGAGGAAGCCACGGGTTGGTGAACTGTTTCCACACAAAAGATACCCAGTGTTGCTTAAGTATCTAATTCATTATCCTGTAAAAAACAAACAGTTGAACCAGACTTAAACAGTGATGATTAGTTATAGATATTTCAAGAGAGCAGAGTAGGTCCCCGTTCATCAAGACTGTCAGAAAGGGGCTTGGATGCCCCCTTTCTGCCAGAGATTTCCCCTGTCAGAAAGGGACTGCGTGTGACCAGCAGTAACAACCTGGTCGGCCAGGCATTGACCCCCCTCCCGGGGGCAACTTTCAGATACCCTTCTCTCACTCTTATCTCTTCCACATTCTTTTAAGGTGACAAGAAAGGGGCTGTGTCTCTCCTGAGAGTTTGCTCTCACTCCTGTCTAACTCTCGACTCTTTGACAGGTCACACTGACGGAGTCACTCTGTGGGTTCCGTCGTACCGTCACCACCCTGGACGGTAGAACACTCACTGTCACCAAACCAGAAGGAAAGGTCAGTGCACGGTGTCGACAAACATACCTGGTCTAACCCTGGGTCAGTAGACGACACCTCTCCCTCTCTCTCTATGTATTCACCTATATATGGTTGCATGGGTCGATTCATAGCTCCTGGCCTCGCCTCTTCACTGGTGTGTGTGTGTGTGTGTGTGTACTCACCTAGTTAAGGTTGTAGGGGTCGATTCACAGCTCCTGACCTGGTGTGTACTCACCTAGTACACCTAGTGTGTGTGTGTGTGTGTGTGTGTGTGTGTGTGTGTGTGTGTACTCACCTAGTTGTACTCACCTAGCTAAGGTTGCAGGGGTCGATTCACAGCTCCTGGCCTGGTGTGTACTCACCTAGTACACCTAGTGTGTGTGTGTGTGTACTCACCTAATTGTGGTCGCAGGGGTCGAGTCACAGCTCCTGGTCTGGTGTGTAGTCACCTAGTACACCTAGTGTGTGTGTGTGTGTGTGTGTGTGTGTGTGTGTGTGTGTACTCACCTAATTGTGGCTGCAGGGGTCGAGTCACAGCTCCTGGCCTGGTGTGTACTCACCTAGTACACCTAGTGTGTGTGTGTGTGTACTCGCCTAGCTGAGGTTGCAGGGGTCGAGTCCTAGCTCTTGGCCCCGTGTGTGTGTGTGTGTGTGTTGACCCCGAACGTTTCACTCTGTACAGATGTTTCACCCACTAGAGTTGTTTCACTCGGTACAGATGTTTCACACACTACAGATGTTTAACAATAAGACACATGTGCAACACCTGGCTAACTTTATTGTCGAAACGTCTCGCTCTTTGTCTTTATTCACCTGTGGTCGACATCAGAAGCCTGGTGCAACGTTTCGACTACAGGCGCAGGTGTTGCGCATGTTTTAATACAAGTGTTTCTCGCAGGCTGTGGAGCCAGGATGTGAGATGATGGTGGAGGCTGAGGGACTGCCTCTCTGCAGGAACCCTTATGTTAGGGGAGATCTCTTCATTAAGTTCACGGTAAGTTCCTTAACTTTGTCTTGAAAGTTCCCAAGGCCTCTAAAAATTGCCTAGGCTTCTTTTTAAAAGTTCCCTAGGCTTCGCTTTGAAAGTTCCCTAGGCTTCGCTTTGAAAGTTCCCTAGGCTTCGCTTTGAAAGTTCCCTAGGCTTCACTTTGAAAGTTCCCTAGGCTTCTTTTTAAAAGTTCCCTAGGCTTCGCTTTGAAAGTTCCTTAGGCTTCACTTTGAAAGTTCCCTAGGCTTCACTTTGAAAGTTCCCTAGGCTTCACTTTGAAAGTTCCCTAGGCTTCGCTTTGAAAGTTCCTTAGGCTTCGCTTTGAAAGTTCCCTAGGCTTCACTTTGAAAGTTCCCTAGGTTTCGCTTTGAAAGTTCCTTAGGCTTCACTTTGAAAGTTCCCTAGGTTTCGCTTTGAAAGTTCCTTAGGCTTCACTTTGAAAGTTCCCTAGGCTTCACTTTGAAAGTTCCTTAGGCTTCGCTTTGAAAGTTCCCTAGGCTTCGCTTTGAAAGTTCCTAGGCTTCACTTTGAAAGTTCCCTAGGCTTCTTTTTAAAAGTTCCCTAGGCTTCGCTTTGAAAGTTCCCTAGGCTTCGCTTTGAAAGTTCCCTAAGCTTCTTTTTTAAAAGTTCCCTAACCTTCCTTCTGTTCTGTAACCTTCCTTCAAAAGCTCTAACCTTTTAAAAGGTCCCTAACCTTGCCTTAAAAGTTCTATAACCTTTCAAAAATTCCCTAACCTTATCTTGAAAGTTCTCCAACCTTCTTTCAAAAGTTCCCTAAGCTTCTATTAAAAGTTCTCCTACCCTTCAAAAGTTCCCCAACCTTCTTATAAAAGTTCTTTAAACATCTCTTAGGAAGAAGAGTAACAAGAGTCACATAAATGTGTTATGGTGAAGGACTTTGTGCTGAATTATTAGCGTTTGGGCTCAGGTGTGTTAGGAATTGTGAGTCCAGGCTTCAGACGTGGTCTGAGTTGTGTGTGTGGTATCATACATTATGCTGTAAGTACCACCCACAACCTCACACAACCCTAAGATCAATCTTGACCACCCGAGACGGTACAGTCGTTTCAACCTCGCACAACCCTAAGATCAATCTTGAACACCCGAGACGGTACAGTCGTTTCAACCTCGCACAACCCTAAGATCAATCTTGAACACCCGAGACGGTACAGTCGTTTCAACCTCGCACAACCCTAAGATCAATCTTGACCACCAGACACAATACAGTCGTTTCAACCTCACACAACCCTAAGATCAATCTTGACCACCCGAGACGGTACAGTCGTTTCAACCTCGCACAACCCTAAGATCAATCTTGACCACCAGACACAATACAGTCGTTTCAACCTCACACAACCCTAAGATCAATCTTGACCACCCGAGACGGTACAGTCGTTTCAACCTCACACAACAATAAGATCAATCTTGACCACCAAACACGGTACAGTCGCTTCAACCTCACACAACCCTAAGATCAATCTTGACCACTAGACACGGTACAGTCGTTTCAACCTCACACAACCCTAAGATCGATCTTGACCACTAGACACGGTACAGTCGCTTCAACCTCACACACCCCTAAGATCAATCTTGACCACTAGACACGGTACAGTCGTTTCAACCTCACACAACCCTAAGATCGATCTTGACCACTAGACACGGTGCAGTCGTTTCAACCTCACACAACCCTAAGATCAATCTTGACCACCCGAGACGGTACAGTCGTTTCAACCTCACACAACCCTAAGATCAATCTTGACCACCCGAGACGGTACAGTCGTTTCAACCTCGCACAACCCTAAGATCAATCTTGACCACCCGAGACGGTACAGTCGTTTCAACCTCGCACAACCCTAAGATCAATCTTGACCACCCGAGACGGTACAGTCGCTTCAACTTCGCACAACCCTAAGATCAATCTTGACCACCAGACACGGTACAGTCGTTTCAACCTCACACAACCCTAAGATCAATCTTGACCACCCGAGACGGTACAGTCGTTTCAACCTCGCACAACCCTAAGATCAATCTTGACCACCAGACACAATACAGTCGTTTCAACCTCACACAACCCTAAGATCAATCTTGACCACCCGAGACGGTACAGTCGTTTCAACCTCACACAACCCTAAGATCAATCTTGACCACCAGACACGGTACAGTCGCTTCAACCTCACACAACCCTAAGATCAATCTTGACCACTAGACACGGTACAGTCGTTTCAACCTCACACAACCCTAAGATCGATCTTGACCACTAGACACGGTACAGTCGCTTCAACCTCACACAACCCTAAGATCAATCTTGACCACTAGACACGGTACAGTCGTTTCAACCTCACACAACCCTAAGATCGATCTTGACCACTAGACACGGTACAGTCGTTTCAACCTCACACAACCCTAAGATCGATCTTGACCACTAGACAGGGTACAGTCGTTTCAACCTCACACAACCCTAAGATCGATCTTGACCACTAGACACGGTACAGTCGTTTCAACCTCACACAACCCTAAGATCGATCTTGACCACTAGACACGGTAGAGTCGTTTCAACCTCACACAACCCTAAGATCGATCTTGACCACTAGACACGGTACAGTTGCTTCAACCTCACACAACCCTAAGATCAATCTTGACCACTAGACACGGTACAGTCGTTTCAACCTCACACAACCCTAAGATCGATCTTGACCACTAGACACGGTAGAGTCGTTTCAACCTCACACAACCCTAAGATCAATCTTGACCACCAGACACGGTACAGTCGCTTCAACCTCGCACAACCCTAAGATCGATCTTGACCACCAGACACGGTACAGTCGCTTCAACCTCACACAACCCTAAGATCGATCTTGACCACCAGACACGGTACAGTCGTTTCAACCTCACACAACCCTAAGATCAATCTTGACCACCAGACACGGTACAGTCGCTTCAACCTCACACAACCCTAAGATCAATCTTGGCCACGATTCTTTCAGATCGAGTTCCCAGACACGGTAGACAGTGACTTCATCTCTGAATTCGAGGCGATGTTTCCCCGTCCACCCAAGACCCAGGAGCTGACAGGGGAGGAAGAGCTGGTCAACATGCTGCCCCTGGAGCAGCCTCCGGGAGGAGGAGGTGAAGGTGGGTCTGAAAACGCCTACAACGACGAGAGAATGGAGACAGACGACCAGCCTCCGACTGGATGTAGGCAGTCGTAGTGGGACGACACAAGGGGAGAGTGAGGTGGTTCCAGAGGAAGATATGGTCGTAATGCGACACTGAAGATAGGGTCGTAGTATGACAATGAAGAAAGACAGAGTCGTAGTGTGACACTGAAGGATGATGGAGTCGTAGTGTGGCATCAAGGTAAGACAGGGTCGTAGTGTGACACCGAGGGTAAACAGGGTCGTAGCATGACACGAAATAACAGTTTTCAACAGCTATCAAGAACATCCTGGAGATACTGACAGCTAACACACAGTCTTCCACCAACACACTCGACAGCCACAACAAATCAGCTGCCGTGGTGGGTCCACTTATACATCGACAAATCGACCAAAAGATCTTGGTCTATCAATCACTCGACAAATACCACTTCAGATATAACCAGGCCGAGTAGACCAGACGTACAAGCCGCTGAAACTGCTTTCTAAATTTAACAACAGGTTAGGTTAGGTTAGTCAGGAAACAGGACAAGTGTTTCATGACAATGGTCTAGTCACATGACCCCGCAGCTGGAGTTTGTGGTCATCTGGCTGTGACCTTCCACTGGCCTACCCCTTCACCCCGTTAAAAAATAAGATTACAGTTACAACCATAGTATATGGTACTTAACTACAGCTACGGTACTTTCTAAACTTAACTACAGCTACGGTACTTTCTAAACTTAACTACAGCTACGGTACTTTCTAAAATTAACTACAGCTACGGTACTTTCTAAACTTAACTACAGCTACGGTACTTTCTAAAATTAACTACAGCTACGGTACTTTCTAAAATTAACTACAGCTACGGTACTTTCTAAACTTAACTACAGCTATGGTACTTTCTAAACTTAACTATAGCTACGGTACTTTCTAAACTTAACTACAGCTACGGTACTTTCTAAACTTAACTACAGCTACGGTACTTTCTAAAATTAACTACAGCTACGGTACTTTCTAAACTTAACTACAGCTACGGTACTTTCTAAACTTAACTACAGCTACAGTACTTTCTAAACTTAACTACAGCTACGGTACTTTCTAAACTTAACTACAGCTACGGTACTTTCTAAACTTTACAGCTATGGTACTTTCTAAACTTAACTACAGCTATGGTACTTTCTAAACTTAACTACAGTTACAGTACTTTCTAAACTTAACTACAGCTACGGTACTTTCTAAACTTAACTACAGCTACAGTACTTTCTAAACTTAACTACGGCTATGGTACTTTCTAAACTTAACTACAGCTACAGTACTTTCTAAACTTAACTACAGCTATGGTACTTTCTAAACTTAACTACAGCTACAGTACTTTCTAAACTTAACTACAGCTACAGTACTTTCTAAACTTAACTACAGCTATGGTACTTTCTAAACTTAACTACAGCTATGGTACTTTCTAAACTTAACTACAGCTACGGTACTTTCTAAACTTAACTACAGCTACGGTACTTTCTAAACTTAAGTACAGCTACGGTACTTTCTAAACTTAACTACAGCTACGGTACTTTCTAAACTTAACTACAGCTACGGTACTTTCTAAACCTAACTACAGCTATGGTACTTTCTAAACTTAACTACAGCTATGGTACTTTCTAAACTTAACTACAGCTACGGTACTTTCTAAACTTAACTACAGCTACAGTACTTTCTAAACTTAACTACAGCTATGGTACTTTCTAAACTTAACTACAGCTACAGTACTTTCTAAACTTAACTACAGCTACGGTACTTTCTAAACTTAACTACAGCTACGGTACTTTCTAAACTTAACTACAGCTATGGTACTTTCTAAACTTAACTACAGCTATGGTACTTTCTAAACTTAACTACAGCTATGGTACTTTCTAAACTTAACTACAGCTACAGTACTTTCTAAACTTAACTACAGCTACGGTACTTTCTAAACTTAACTACGGCTATGGTACTTTCTAAACTTAACTACAGCTACGGTACTTTCTAAACTTAACTACAGCTACGGTAATTTCTAAACTTAACTACAGCTACGGTACTTTCTAAAATTAACTACAGCTACGGTACTTTCTAAACCTAACTACAGCTACGGTACTTTCTAAACTTAACTACAGCTACGGTACTTTCTAAACTTAACTACAGCTACGGTACTTTCTAAACTTAACTACAGCTACAGTACTTTCTAAACTTAACTACAGCTACGGTACTTTCTAAACTTAACTACAGCTACAGTACTTTCTAAACTTAACTACAGCTACGGTACTTTCTAAACTTAACTACAGCTACGATACTTTCTAAACTTAACTACAGCTATGGTACTTTCTAAACTTAACTACAGCTATGGTACTTTCTAAACTTAACTACAGCTACGGTACTTTCTAAACTTAACTACAGCTACAGTACTTTCTAAACTTAACTACAGCTACGGTACTTTCTAAACTTAACTACAGCTATGGTACTTTCTAAACTTAACTACAGCTACTGTACTTTCTAAACTTAACTACAGCTACAGTACTTTCTAAACTTAACTACAGCTATGGTACTTTCTAAACTTAACTACAGCTATGGTACTTTCTAAACTTAACTACAGCTATGGTACTTTCTCAACTTAACTACAGCTACGGTACTTTCTAAACTTAACTACAGCTACAGTACTTTCTAAACTTAACTACAGCTACGGTACTTTCTAAACTTAACTACAGCTATGGTACTTTCTAAACTTAACTACAGCTACAGTACTTTCTAAACTTAACTACAGCTATGGTACTTTCTAAACTTAACTACAGTTACGGTACTTTCTAAACTTAACTACAGCTCTGGTACTTTCTAAACTTAACTACAGCTATGGTACTTTCTAAACTTAACTACAGCTACGGTACTTTCTAAACTTAACTACAGCTACAGTACTTTCTAAACTTAACTACAGCTACGGTACTTTCTAAACTTAACTACAGCTATGGTACTTTCTAAACTTAACTACAGCTACGGTACTTTCTAAACTTAACTACAGCTACGGTTCTTTCTAAACTTAACTACAGCTACAGTACTTTCTAAACTTAACTACAGCTACGGTACTTTCTAAACTTAACTACAGCTATGGTACTTTCTAAACTTAACTACAGCTACGGTACTTTCTAAACTTAACTACAGCTATGGTACTTTCTAAACTTAACTACAGTTACGGTACTTTCTAAACTTAACTACAGCTCTGGTACTTTCTAAACTTAACTACAGCTACGGTACTTTCTAAACTTTACAGCTATGGTACTTTCTAAACTTAACTACAGCTACGGTACTTTCTAAACTTAACTACAGTAACTCCACAAGATGAACTCTGCTAGATGAAAGCAATGAAGAAATTCTTTCACTTTCACTGAGTCCATCTGAAAACAGGACTTTCTTTTATGAAAGTTCAAATTAGCCTGTGAAATTAAGTTATTTTAATCTTATTTGACAGTCGTAAATCCTCTTCAAGAGCCGTTGATGCTAGTGGTCTTGATCCCCTTCAAGAAGGGATCTTGATGTTGCTGAAGTGATCTTGATCCCCTACCCTCCCCCTCGTCTCCCCAAGTGACCAGCGAGCCCTTCCTGATTTACAGCTCCCCTATTAATCTCATATATACACAGAGTATATACCGTGAATATCTTCGTCTAACCCTGCTACTGACACAGCTATATACCGAGGTATCAATGTATACCAGGATACACTATCTCTCTCCCATTTAAATATCGCTGGGCGATATTGACCGATATTATTGATAAGATTTACTGTGAGATATGTTGAGGTTCAATAAAGTACATTAGGAAGGTTCAATGTTGTTTTATTGAAGGTTCGATCCTCCATGTGTCAAGCTTCTTATTATTGCTAGGGTTATTATTGCTAGGCTTATTATTGCTAGGGTTATTATTGCTAGGCTTATTATTATTGCTAGGGTTATTATTGCTAGGCTTATTATTATTGCTAGGCTTATTATTGCTAGGCTTATTATTATTGCTAGGCTTATTATTATTGCTAGGCTTATTATTGCTAGGGTTATTATTATTGCTAGGGTTATTATTATTGCTAGGGTTATTATTGCTAGGGTTATTATTATTGCTAGGCTTATTATTATTGCTAGGCTTATTATTATTGCTAGGGTTATTATTGCTAGGCTTATTATTATTGCTAGGGTTATTATTATTGCTAGGGTTATTATTGCTAGGGTTATTATTATTGCTAGGCTTATTATTATTGCTAGGGTTATTATTGCTAGGGTTATTATTATTGCTAGGCTTATTATTATTGCTAAGCTTATTATTATTGCTAGGGTTATTATTGCTAGGGTTATTATTGCTAGGCTTCTTATTATTGCTAGGGTTATTATTGCTAGGCTTATTATTGCTAGGGTTATTATTGCTAGGCTTATTATTATTGCTAGGGTTATTATTGCTAGGCTTATTATTATTGCTAGGCTTATTATTGCTAGGCTTATTATTATTGCTAGGCTTATTATTATTGCTAGGCTTATTATTGCTAGGCTTATTATTATTGCTAGGGTTATTATTATTGCTAGGGTTATTATTGCTAGGGTTATTATTATTGCTAGGCTTATTATTATTGCTAGGCTTATTATTGCTAGGGTTATTATTATTGCTAGGGTTATTATTATTGCTAGGGTTATTATTGCTAGGGTTATTATTATTGCTAGGCTTATTATTATTGCTAGGCTTATTATTTTCAGTAATAAGGTGTTGTGAAGAATTAGACACATGTGCAACATCTGGGTATCTTTATTGTAGACGTTTCGCCATCCAGTGACTTTATCAATACAAATTCAAGGACATAATTGGAAGACAGTAAAGCTATATACAAAAATTGAGGTAATCAGTCCCTCAAGTTGGTGTGGAGAGCACCGTAGTCTTGAAGAGTGTGGAGCACAGCCATGACGACTGGGGCTTATATACTGTCGTCAGATGAGGGAGGTGCAGCAGCTCGTCAGATACTGCAACATCATGGAATCTTGGTACAGAGGTCATCTCCACAACCTTCTTCACTACTGGCCCGTCCCTCGGGAATGGCTTCCACTGGGAATCCTGCCTACCAGTGACAATATCTTCGTCTGCTACATGTCCCTTACCTGATCCCAATATATAGGCGCAAAGCTTATATACTGGCGGTGGAGGGGTAATGTAGACAGCCTGTACTGTCTGCACAGACAGCCCATGCTGTCTGCCAGCTTAGTTCATATTTCGCGTCATGCTGGTGCTGCCACCTATAGGCCTTGCCACTTCAGTATGCCCAGACTTGCCTCACTCGCACTCACACAGCGGCCTAGCAGCAAGACAAGGCCTCCCAGCTCTCTCTCGTGGGATGGCCCTGCCCGGGCCATGGGCACAACAACACAAGCCTGTGTACCCACCACGACATTAACAATAAACGAAGAAGCCTTCCGAAGAAGACTTATTATTAACCACCCGCTTGCTACAGCCTACCAAACAAACCCATTATAGTAAGCTTGTGGAAGGCCTCGGTCAGATGACCTAAAGCTCCAGCTGTTTATCTGGAGTTTATCTGGAGAGAGTTCCGGGGGTCAACGCCCCCGCGGCCCGGTCTGTGACCAGGCCTCCTTAGGTCAGTGTCCCAGGATGCGACCCACACCAGTCGACTAACACCCAGGTACCCATTTTACTGATGGGGAACATAGACAACAGGTGGAAAGAAACACGTCCAATGTTTCTACTCTGGCTGGGAATCGAACCCAGGCCCTCACGGTGTGAAGCGAGAGCGTTAACCACCAGGCCACCAGAACCCCTGTGGGGTCATCATATGACTAAGACCCGTGTCAGGAAACTCTTGTCCTGTTTCTTGACAAACATTACTGTTATTGCTGTTCTAGCTGTTGAACAGCGGTTTAGTGCCGATGGAGGTAGCGTAGGTAGCAATGATACGGCTGTGGACTAGTTTGGCTTGAATTGGATAAGAGTGAGTACACAACGGGCAAAGTGAGGGAATGACTGATAGCCAGTCCGTGGAGGGGGAGCGCTTGTACCTTTGAAGTCAGTAGGCCGTGTAGTGAGAGCGAGTGGGCCCAGCGACCCACTGACCTGGGTAGACCTACAGAGAGCAGCACCGGAGTGCCGCGGAATCAATCAATCGAGTTTATTCTCTATAAGGATTACAATGCTGAGTTTACAGAATTTGGATATTGTGTGGTTTACATGTTTTAAAATACTAATTATAGAGGGGGCCACTAGAACACCTAGCATGGCTAGGCATTTCGGGCAGACTTAGATTAATTCTTAATTTTAAAATATTACAAATTATGAGGTAAGTTGGTATTATGGCTAAGTGACTAAATACTAGTTTGTGAGTTTAGCAATGTGAATGATTTTGTTTTGGCACAGTACATAGTTTCAGTACTGAAGTATCACAGGCCAACTTATGACTAGTTAGGATTCATTATTTTAAGATTAAGATTGATATTTCTGTGTTTATGGTCAAATGGGTGAGTGAGTGTGTGAACCACCAGGTGGTAGCAGACAGAAATGGCTGTCGACATTACACCTACCTACCTATACTTCAGATTCTTCATGATTTAAGGCTGAGGGTCTGATTATCTCATCTTTTGTACCCAGTTCTACAGTCTTCTCATTATGTCCTTGAATTTGTATTAATAAAGTCACTGGATGGCGAAACGTCTACAATAAAGATACCCAGATGTTGCACATGTGTCTAATTATTCATCCTGTTCGGTACTGTGTACCATTCATGTACAAGAAGGTATTGTGGTGTGAGAAAGTGGTCCGTGGTTCACTTGTTGCTCCGTGGCCCATCGTCCATGGTCCACTTGTTGCTCTGTTGTCCACGGTCCACTTGTTGCTCCGTGACCCATGGTTCATGGTCCACTTGTTGCTTCATGGACCACGGTCCACTTAGTGGTCAAGTGTGGTGAAGGGTTCATGGGGCCAACACACAGATTTACTACCAATATCACTGCTATTACTACTACCACCACCCCTACTACTACTACTACTACTACCACCATTACCACCACTAATACTACTATTACCACCACCACCACAACCACTACTGCTACTACAATAACTACCATCCCTACCACCACAGCTACTGCCACAAGCAAGAACTACTAACAGGAGTATCTACCAACAACCTCCAATAATAGCTACTACAATCACTACATTATTTAACCCAGAACTAAATTAACCCAGTACCAGAATTACCCAGCCAGCAGGTCCTCCCCCCATCTAGTCAATTAACCAGCAAGACAGTAATGAACCATCACTGGAGCATCCTGGCCAGGTAATTGCTCACCTCCGGGAATCAATATAATCCCAAACGTCTTCCAAAGAAATCTATAATTGACATTTCCAGCCCAATAATTCATAATTTCCACCGGATAATTTGAATCCCAAATGCTGGGCGCAATTGTGTGTGTGTGTATATATATATATATATATATATATATATATATATATATATATATATATATATATATATATATATATATATATATATATATATATATATATATTAGGTATTAGCAGCAGTACAAGAACATTTCCCTGGTCTCTTCCCTTTTGTTTCAGCCGGGTATAGCAAGGAATCAATGCTTCTCTTTGGAGAGCATGAAATTACATCACCGGAGGGTGTCCAACAAGGAGATCCTCTTGCACCATTTCTCTTCTGTATAGCAGTTAGGGAAATCACAGTCAGACTGACCAGCGAGCTAAACATCTGGTTCCTAGATGATGGCACACTAGCAGGTACAAAGGAGTCCCTCCTACATGACCTTACACAGGTAATGACACGGGGACAGGAAATGGGTCTCATCCTGAATCCATCCAAATGTGAAATCATCTCAGTCAGTCAACAAGTGATAAATGCAGTGAGATCAAAACTACCAGGAGCAGCAGTCATTGCCCCCACAAATAGTGTCTTGCTAGGAGCACCTCTGGGAAGCAATGCCATTGACATAATTCTCAGGAAGAAATTGGAAGAGTTAAGGAGAATGGAACAACGAATAGGCAATCTGGACACCCACGATGCCTGTACCTTCTCACAAAGTGCTTGAGTCTGCCCAGGTTGACATATTTCCTAAGATGTGCACCTTCATATGATAACCCTATACTGCACGAATATGACAGTATTCTGAGGCAGATTTTTACGAAAGTACTTAACCTTACTCTAGAAGACGGGCAGTGGAACCAAGCTACACTTCCAGTCAGACTAGGAGGCAAGTCATCACAGATTGCGTTACCTACTTTTCTGTCCTCGTGTATTGCATCCAGAGAGCTTGTAGCAGCGATTCTCCCTGAACATCTTAGGGACAAGATAGGAGTCCAGGACCAAAAATTAATTGACGGAGCAATGATCTGGGATAATCTAACGGGCTCTGGAGCCAGACCTGCTCCCCCCAACAGCTACAAACAATCGCACTGGGATGGTCCAATAGTGGAAAATATTGCCTCAACAATGCTTCAGAGTGTGTCAAGGAAGGATAGAGCCCGCCTCCTGGCAGTGAGAGCCCCTCATGCTGGGGACTTTCTGTTGGCTGTTCCCAACTCCAGCCTTGGCACACGTCTCGACCCACAGACCATCCACATCGGTGTTGCCCTTCGACTTGCCGCCCCTATTCTCGCCGAACACAGGTGTATTTGTGGCAGTGAAGCAGCAGACCGATTCGGGTACCATGGTCTTGTGTGCCGTAAATCCGAGGGAAAGATTGCAAGACATGAGGAGGTTAATAACATTATCAAGAGGAGCCTCACAACAGCTGGATGCCCAGCAGTAAGGGAGCCACCCCAACTATGCAGATCTGATGGCAGCCAGAAGCGTCCAGATGGTATCACCCTTCAAGCCTGGACAGATGGGAAGCAGGTGGTGTGGGACTATACATGTGCATCTACCTTGGCTGATACCTATCTCCAATACACCAGGGAGGAAGGAGGGGCAGCTGCCAGCTTCAGGGAGTCCCAAAAGTCTAGAAAATATGGAGAACTTGCCCATCATTATATGTTTGTTCCCATAGGCTCAGAGACCCTTGGCTCATGGGGAAAGAGTGCATCTAAATTCCTTAAGGAGCTGGGAAAAAGACTCATCAGGGTAACTAGGGATCCCAGGGCAGCTAGTTTTCTGTTCCAGCGGCTCAGTGCGGCTGTTCAAAGGGGTAATGCCTGCTGTATTTTGGGCACGCGCCCCAGCTCTGAGGAGCTGGATGAGATTTTCGCCTTATAATCGGTGATACACACGTAACAACATGTACCTTATATGCCACCTTTATATATATATATATATATATATATATATATATATATATATATATATATATATATATATATATATATATATATATATATATAGTATTAATATACACCTGGAGAGTTGGCAAATAAATTATACTGGCAAAACAAATTTCAGAGAGAGAGAGAGAGAGAGAGAGAGAGAGAGAGAGAGAGAGAGAGAGAGAGAGAGAGGCCTCTATCTTGTTTGGCCTGGCCACAAGTAGTTCACGGGGTTATAATGAGTCTGTCCATCATTATAATGGAATTTTTTCACCCCCTCTTCCATGTTTCACCTCCTTCTCCCGTGTATTACCCCCGGGGTTCAACAAGACGACAAACTCAACGACAATACTGAAGATCACGTACGATCACCACGACCCTGGGGAAGAGGAGTGTGACGCTCCTGCCAGACGTGCGACAACTTTTCCCCAGCCATCACCATATTTCAATATTCAGGACAATGAATTTTTTTTAATCATAACTGACCTTTTAATTAAACGTAAACGCATCGAGGAAAACGGAAAAAGAGGAAAAATAATGGGCGAAACGAGCAGGGAAAGCACCAGTAGTGGCGCAGCTGGTGGTGAGTAGTAACTCCATCACCAGCTGAGACACGCATTCACATCTGACTGAAATAAAATAAACAGGAAAAACATATATAAGGAATGAGGAATGTTATTCTCACTGTTGTCTGAAATTCAATACGAGAAACATTACAACGATTAACACACACACACACACACACACACACACACACACACACACACACACACACACACACACACACATACACACACACGCACACACACATTAGGACGTTAGGAAGTATTTCTTCAGTCATAGAGTCGTCATGAAGTGGAATAGCCTAGCAAGTGAAGTAGTGAAGGCAGGAACTATACATAGTTTTAAGAAGAGGTATGACAAAGCTCAGAAAGCAGAGAGGGAGAGGACCTAGTAGCGATCAGTGAAAAGGCGGGGCCAGGAGCTGAGTCTCGACCCGTGCAACCACAATTAGGTGAGTATATATATATATATATATATATATATATATATATATATATATATATATATATATATATATATATACATACCAAGAGATACATATGTCTCAATGACGTATACCTGTGTATATACCCAAGAGGTGTATATACACACCTGATCAAGCACGTCAAGAAATTAGAGAAATTGCAAAGGTTTGCAACAAGACTAGTCCCAGACCTAAGGGGATTGTCCGACGAGGAGAGGTTAAGGGAAATCGACCTGACGACCCTGGAGGACAGGAGAGATAGGGACGACATGATAACGAAATATAAAATACTGAGAGGAATTGACAAGATGGATACGGACAGGATGTTCCAGAGGTGTGACACAGCAACAAGGCGTCACAATTGGAAATTGAAGACTCAGATGATCCATAGAGATGTTAGGAAGTATTTCTTCAGTAATAGAGTTGTCAGGAAGTGGAACAATCTTCAGAGGGATGTAGTGGAGGCAAGATCCATACGTAGCTTAAAGAGGTATGATAAAGCTCATGGAGTAGGGAGAGAGTGGACCTAGTAGCTACCAGCGAAGAAGCGGGGCCAAGAGCTGTAACACGACCTCTGTAACCACAAATAGGTGAGTACTCACACTGTGTCAACCTCTTTCTCTTTCTCTCACCCTCTCTCCCTCTCTATCTCTCATTCCCTCACTCATCTCTCTCCCACTTCTTGCACCTGTCAGTCACTCCTGCAACACAAACACTGTCCTATCTGCAACACAACACACGTAATTACCACAACCATACGAACCACAAACTTACGTTCCACGAACTTCCTAACTTAATATTGCTCTGATATTACAGCAAAATATTATATTAAATATTAACCTTTTCTTATAGACTATGATAATATTCACAGGTTAATGGGGGTTTAAATTCTATCTGCTACACGAGAGTCTTTAAAGACATAGATGGACCATAGGGATATCAGGAAGTATTTCTTCAGTCCCAGGGTGGTCGGGAAATGGTATGACCTCAACACAGAAGTGACAGGCAGAGTCCATACATAGTTTTAAGAGCAGGTCCGATAGGGCCTACGAGGGTGGAAAGTTACTTTGGTAAGTGGCAGGTTGAGAGGCAGCGCCAGGAGCTAATCGACACCTACAACCACAAATAGGTGAGAACAAATAGGTGAGTACATGTGCGTGAATACATGTAGGTGAGTACATATAGGTAAGTACATATAAATGAGCATACAGGTGAGTACATGTACGCGAGTACACACACTTACAAAACTTCAGTCATATGCCTATAAGATAAATCCTGATAGGCAGTATGATTAACTGACATCATCAGGTGTGTGGTCACACCTGACTGCCACCTCTGATGATAATACTTCTGATAGTTACTGTAATGATAGTAAACCTTCATTAACAGTTCCGGATCAACTGGGCTGTGGCTCGTACGTTGGTTTGCGTGCAGCCAGCAGCAACAGCCTGGTTGATCAGGCTCTGATCCACCAGGAGGCCTGGTCACAGACCGGGCCGCGGGGGCGTTGACCCCCGGAACTCTCTCCAGGTAAGCATTATTATTATTACTACATGATATATATATATATATATATATATATATATATATATATATATATATATATATATATATATATATATATATATATATATATATATATATATAGAGAGAGAGAGAGAGAGAGAGAGAAAGATAACATATCTTAGTGTATATATCCCACACTATTTTAAATATTAAAATATTCTTGACAGGTGACATGTGCCCCCGAGTACCTGTTTTCCGCCTCTCAGACAGCCTGTCCCTGTATGCCCTATCAATTCCTCTGAGTATTTTGTATGCTGTTATCATGTTTCCTTTGGGATACCTTTTAGGGATTACTGAGGTATCGTGAGCTGGGATACCTCCGCGCCGTTTCAGTCTTCCAGTGAGCGAAACTTCCCATCAACTAAGCCAAGTTCATCTACCGATTAAATACCGAGAGCTCTCCACCAACCAGAGACGAGGAAGTCGCAAGTCATCCACCAATCAGAGAGGAGGAAGCCGTGAATGGCTGGGGAAGGTGCAGGGTATATAAGTCGGCCACGAAGAGAAGCCAGTTAGTTTGCGCGCGGCCGTCGCTTAGTGCATACCTTGGAGCACACATTACCACACACTCTTAATACCTGACAAACTTTTTTTTTTTTACCCCCATAATGTGTGTATGCTAATACCAATCTTCATGCGAGTGAAATAAGAACAATAAAGATGTAGTAGTCTGGAGAGTATATACCAGCATATCCGGTAGTATATCCGTTAGCAGTGGTGGATTTACACTGAACTCGCAAGATGTGAATGCGGGAGGAGATCTCTCTACTAGATAAGGTAAGAATTTGTATATACACAGAGACACTGGAGAGACAGCTTGGGAGAGACTTATATACTTGTAGAGGAGATAAAACAGTCAATATAAATATTATTAATCATGGGGAGCGCTAAACCCGTAAGGATTATACAGCGCTTGTGTGTGGGGGGGGGGGCTTATGGAAGGCGTTTTGGCTTAATTCAGGGAACTGGAACACGGAAATCCAATTCCCTTGATCAAGAGCCCCTTCAAGGGTTTTTGCAATTAGGCCCATTATTATACTCCGACTTGGTATATATATATATATATATATATATATATATATATATATATATATATATATATATATATATATATATATATATATATATATATATGTATATATATTATTGTGACCACGAACAAGTGGTATTAAAAACATAAACACTTATGCAATTTAATGTGATCCTTTATTGACAACGTTTCGCCCACACAGTGGGCTTTTTCAAGTCACAGATCCATTGTGTCGGTATTTTATACCATTTATTTTCAAGTGGTATTGAATCAATAACAACACTGCAATTAGCCGAGGATTCAAACCCATGTCGTTTTGGCCCCTGACTTGTGATGAGCGAAAATCACATGACGCCTTAGCCCACAAGACCACACAATCCTACAAGATCCAAGCACCCAGCCAAGATAAGTGCGTTACTCTTGGTCCTAGGACATACGGTGGTGTGGATGACTCAAAGCTAATTTCACTCTTATCCCGTGGGTTAGAGCGTCATGTGATTTTCGCTCACCATGGGGCGGGCCAAAACGATATGCGTTCGAATCCTCTGCTAGTCGCAGTGTTATTAGTATGTTTGGGGGGTAGTTTGTGTGTGTGTGTGTGTGTGTGTGTGTGTGTGTGTGTGTGTGTGTGTGTGTGTGTGTGTGTGTGTGTGTGTGTGTGTGTGAACTAGTGAGTTTTACAGGAAAACGAACTACAGTAGGCCTACTCACTGGGCCCCGTCTCACTGACTCCATTTTCCAGAGTGCTCACACATTAATGATAATAGCGATAATATTAATTTCAGTAAGTACATTATATAAGTGTCTGCCTAAACGAGCATTCTTCCCACATTTCTCAAATCTGAATTAATCTAGATAAATTGAATCAAATGCGCATAAGACGGTGGTCAAATGAATCTTGTAATAAAGTTGGTAGAATTACCGACAATATGTAAAGTAAAAGGACACAAGTGCAACTAATGTGACATTTATTGTGGCAACGTTTCGCTCTCCAGGAGCGAAACGTTGCCACAATAAATGTCACATTAGTTGCACTTGTGTCCTTTTACTTTACAAATGAATCTTATTGTTGTAGATTCCCGAGTTTTGCTCAAAAATCTACAATTGTCCTCAAAGATTTCTTAAATTATACCGTGAATTAAGGAAAGATCCTGGACTCACCTTACGAAACAGACACAGAAAATGTGGTAGTAATTATGGACAAGGTAGATTATAGTGGAAAAATGAACATGTTATTAGAAGATGGGGGGAACGTACATGCCTGTTAATAGGGACTGATCGCCTAATCTCACTCTGCTGTGTGCTGTCACATCCACTCCCAACTTTACCACAGCTAAAATTAATCACTACATCAAGGATGATGTACTAATCACATCAGTTCCACCTCTCCACTGCTGTCTCTATATTCACTCGCCACTGTATTACACTGAAGAAGTTGAAGATTAAGACACATGTGCAACAGTTGGGTATCTTTACTGAGGAAACATTTCGTCTACACAGTCGACTTCTTCAGTCACACATACACAGGCAGCAGTGGTAATGAAATCTAGATGTAGTCAGCTGATCAACCATGGAGAAAAAGTATTTGAGGTGGTGAGTCCCTCAGCCTGGAGAAGAGTGTGAGGTGGTCAGTCCCTCAGCCTGGAGAAGAGTGTGAGGTGGTCAGTCCCTCAGCCTGGAGAAGAGTGTGAGGTGGTCAGTCCCTCAGCCTGGAGAAGAGTGTGAGGTGGTGAGTCCCTCAGCCTGGAGAAGAGTGTGAGGTGGTGAGTCCCTCAGCCTGGAGAAGAGTGTGAGGTGGTCAGTCCCTCAGCCTGGAGAAGAGTGTGAGGTGGTGAGTCCCTCAGCCTGGAGAAGAGTGTGAGGTGGTGAGTCCCTCAGCCTGGAGAAGAGTGTGAGGTGGTCAGTCCCTCAGCCTGGAGAAGAGTGTGAGGTGGTCAGTCCCTCAGCCTGGAGAAGAGTGTGAGGTGGTCAGTTCCTCAGCCTGGAGAAGAGTGTGAGGTGGTCAGTCCCTCAGCCTGGAGAAGAGTGTGAGGTGGTCAGTCCCTCAGCCTGGAGAAGAGTGTGAGGTGGTCAGTTCCTCAGCCTGGAGAAGAGTGTGAGGTGGTCAGTCCCTCAGCCTGGAGAAGAGTGTGAGGTGGTCAGTCCCTCAGCCTGGAGAAGAGTGTGAGGTGGTGAGTCCCTCAGCCTGGAGAAGAGTGTGAGGTGGTCAGTCCCTCAGCCTGGAGAAGAGTGTGAGGTGGTCAGTCCCTCAGCCTGGAGAAGAGTGTGAGGTGGTCAGTCCCTCAGCCTGGAGAAGAGTGTGAGGTGGTCAGTCCCTCAGCCTGGAGAAGAGTGTGAGGTGGTCAGTCCCTCGGCCTGGAGAAGAGTGTGAGGTGGTCAGTCCCTCAGCCTGGAGAAGAGTGTGAGGTGGTCAGTTCCTCAGCCTGGAGAAGAGTGTGAGGTGGTCAGTCCCTCAGCCTGGAGAAGAGTGTGAGGTGGTCAGTCCCTCAGCCTGGAGAAGAGTGTGAGGTGGTCAGTCCCTCAGCCTGGAGAAGAGTGTGAGGTGGTCAGTCCCTCGGCCTGGAGAAGAGTGTGAGGTGGTCAGTCCCTCAGCCTGGAGAAGAGTGTGAGGTGGTCAGTTCCTCAGCCTGGAGAAGAGTGTGAGGTGGTCAGTCCCTCAGCCTGGAGAAGAGTGTGAGGTGGTCAGTCCCTCAGCCTGGAGAAGAGTGTGAGGTGGTCAGTCCCTCAGCCTGGAGAAGAGTGTGAGGTGGTCAGTCCCTCGGCCTGGAGAAGAGTGTGAGGTGGTCAGTCTCTCGGCCTGGAGAAGAGTGTGAGGTGGTGAGTCCCTCAGCCCGGAGAAGAGTGTGAGGTGGTGAGTCCCTCAGCCTGGAGAAGAGTGTGAGGTGGTGAGTCCCTCAGCCTGGAGAAGAGTGTGAGGTGGTGAGTCCCTCAGCCTGGAGAAGAGTGTGAGGTGGTCAGTCCCTCAGCCTGAAGAGCGTGAGGTGGTCAGTTCCTCAGCCTGGAGAAGAGTGTGAGGTGGTGAGTCCCTCAGCCTGGAGAAGAGTGTGAGGTGGTGAGTCCCTCAGCCTGGAGAAGAGTGTGAGGTGGTCAGTCCCTCAGGATGAAGAAAAGTGTGAGGTGGTCAGTTCCTCAGCCTGGAGAATAGTGTGAGGTGGTCAGTCCCTCAGCCTGGAGAAGAGTGTGAGGTGGTGAGTCCCTCAGCCTGGAGAAGAGTGTGAGGTGGTGAGTCCCTCAGCGAGAAGAGTGTGAGGTGGTGAGCCCCTCAGCCTGGAGAAGAGTGTGAGGTGGTGAGTCCCTCAGCCTGGAGAAGAGTGTGAGGTGGTCAGTCCCTCAGCCTGAAGAAGAGTGTGAGGTGGTCAGTTCCTCAGCCTGGAGAATAGTGTGAGGTGGTCAGTCCCTCAGCCTGGAGAAGAGTGTGAGGTGGTCAGTCCCTCAGCTTGGAGAAGAGTGTGATGTGGTCAGTCCCTCAGCCTGGAGAAGAGTGTGAGGTGGTGAGTCCCTCAGCCTGAAGAAGAGTGTGATGTGGTCAGTTCCTCAGCCTGGAGAAGAGTGTGAGGTGGTGAGTCCCTCAGCCTGGAGAAGAGTGTGAGGTGGTGAGTCCCTCAGCATGGAGAAGAGTGTGAGGTGGTCAGTCCCTCAGCCTGGAGAAGAGTGTGAGGTGGTGAGTCCCTCAGCCTGGAGAAGAGTGTGAGGTGGTGAGTCCCTCAGCCTGGAGAAGAGTGTGAGGTGGGCAGTCCCTCAGCCTGAAGAAGAGTGCGAGGTGGTCAGTCCCTCAGCCTGGAGAAGAGTGTGAGGTGGTCAGTCCCTCAGCCTAGAGTAGAGTGTGAGGTGGTCAGTCCCTCAGCCTGGAGAAGAGTGTGAGGTGGTGAGTCCCTCAGCCTGGAGAAGAGTGTGAGGTGGTCAGTCCCTCAGCCTGGAGAAGAGTGTGAGTTGTTCAGTCCCTCACCCTGGAGAAGAGTGTGAGGTGGTGAGTCCCTCAGCCTGGAGAAGAGTGTGAGGTGGTGAGTCCCTCAGCCTGGAGAAGAGTGTGAGGTGGTGAGTCCCTCAGCCTGGAGAAGAGTGTGAGGTGGTCAGTCAATCGGCCTGGAGAAGATTGTGAGGTGGTGAGTCCCTCAGCCTGGAGAAGAGTGTGAGGTGGTGAGTCCCTCAGCATGGAGAAGAGTGTGAGGTGGTCAGTCCCTCAGCCTGGAGAAGAGTGTGAGGTGGTGAGTCCCTCAGCCTGGAGAAGAGTGTGAGGTGGTGAGTCCCTCAGCCTGGAGAAGAGTGTGAGGTGGTCAGTCCCTCAGCCTGGAGAAGAGTGTGAGGTGGTCAGTCCCTCAGCCTGGAGAAGAGTGTGAGGTGGTCAGTCCCTCAGCCTGGAGAAGAGTGTGAGGTGGTCAGTCCCTCAGCCTGGAGAAGAGTGTGAGGTGGTGAGTCCCTCAGCCTGGAGAAGAGTGTGAGGTGGTCAGTCCCTCAGCCTGGAGAAGAGTGTGAGGTGGTCAGTCCCTCAGCCTGGAGAAGAGTGTGAGGTGGTCAGTTCCTCAGCCTGGAGAAGAGTGTGAGGTGGTCAGTCCCTCAGCCTGGAGAAGAGTGTGAGGTGGTCAGTCCCTCAGCCTGGAGAAGAGTGTGAGGTGGTCAGTTCCTCAGCCTGGAGAAGAGTGTGAGGTGGTCAGTCCCTCAGCCTGGAGAAGAGTGTGAGGTGGTCAGTCCCTCAGCCTGGAGAAGAGTGTGAGGTGGTGAGTCCCTCAGCCTGGAGAAGAGTGTGAGGTGGTCAGTCCCTCAGCCTGGAGAAGAGTGTGAGGTGGTCAGTCCCTCAGCCTGGAGAAGAGTGTGAGGTGGTCAGTCCCTCAGCCTGGAGAAGAGTGTGAGGTGGTCAGTCCCTCAGCCTGGAGAAGAGTGTGAGGTGGTCAGTCCCTCGGCCTGGAGAAGAGTGTGAGGTGGTCAGTCCCTCAGCCTGGAGAAGAGTGTGAGGTGGTCAGTTCCTCAGCCTGGAGAAGAGTGTGAGGTGGTCAGTCCCTCAGCCTGGAGAAGAGTGTGAGGTGGTCAGTCCCTCAGCCTGGAGAAGAGTGTGAGGTGGTCAGTCCCTCAGCCTGGAGAAGAGTGTGAGGTGGTCAGTCCCTCGGCCTGGAGAAGAGTGTGAGGTGGTCAGTCCCTCAGCCTGGAGAAGAGTGTGAGGTGGTCAGTTCCTCAGCCTGGAGAAGAGTGTGAGGTGGTCAGTCCCTCAGCCTGGAGAAGAGTGTGAGGTGGTCAGTCCCTCAGCCTGGAGAAGAGTGTGAGGTGGTCAGTCCCTCAGCCTGGAGAAGAGTGTGAGGTGGTCAGTCCCTCGGCCTGGAGAAGAGTGTGAGGTGGTCAGTCTCTCGGCCTGGAGAAGAGTGTGAGGTGGTGAGTCCCTCAGCCCGGAGAAGAGTGTGAGGTGGTGAGTCCCTCAGCCTGGAGAAGAGTGTGAGGTGGTGAGTCCCTCAGCCTGGAGAAGAGTGTGAGGTGGTGAGTCCCTCAGCCTGGAGAAGAGTGTGAGGTGGTCAGTCCCTCAGCCTGAAGAGCGTGAGGTGGTCAGTTCCTCAGCCTGGAGAAGAGTGTGAGGTGGTGAGTCCCTCAGCCTGGAGAAGAGTGTGAGGTGGTGAGTCCCTCAGCCTGGAGAAGAGTGTGAGGTGGTCAGTCCCTCAGGATGAAGAAAAGTGTGAGGTGGTCAGTTCCTCAGCCTGGAGAATAGTGTGAGGTGGTCAGTCCCTCAGCCTGGAGAAGAGTGTGAGGTGGTGAGTCCCTCAGCCTGGAGAAGAGTGTGAGGTGGTGAGTCCCTCAGCGAGAAGAGTGTGAGGTGGTGAGCCCCTCAGCCTGGAGAAGAGTGTGAGGTGGTGAGTCCCTCAGCCTGGAGAAGAGTGTGAGGTGGTCAGTCCCTCAGCCTGAAGAAGAGTGTGAGGTGGTCAGTTCCTCAGCCTGGAGAATAGTGTGAGGTGGTCAGTCCCTCAGCCTGGAGAAGAGTGTGAGGTGGTCAGTCCCTCAGCTTGGAGAAGAGTGTGATGTGGTCAGTCCCTCAGCCTGGAGAAGAGTGTGAGGTGGTGAGTCCCTCAGCCTGAAGAAGAGTGTGATGTGGTCAGTTCCTCAGCCTGGAGAAGAGTGTGAGGTGGTGAGTCCCTCAGCCTGGAGAAGAGTGTGAGGTGGTGAGTCCCTCAGCATGGAGAAGAGTGTGAGGTGGTCAGTCCCTCAGCCTGGAGAAGAGTGTGAGGTGGTGAGTCCCTCAGCCTGGAGAAGAGTGTGAGGTGGTGAGTCCCTCAGCCTGGAGAAGAGTGTGAGGTGGGCAGTCCCTCAGCCTGAAGAAGAGTGCGAGGTGGTCAGTCCCTCAGCCTGGAGAAGAGTGTGAGGTGGTCAGTCCCTCAGCCTAGAGTAGAGTGTGAGGTGGTCAGTCCCTCAGCCTGGAGAAGAGTGTGAGGTGGTGAGTCCCTCAGCCTGGAGAAGAGTGTGAGGTGGTCAGTCCCTCAGCCTGGAGAAGAGTGTGAGTTGTTCAGTCCCTCACCCTGGAGAAGAGTGTGAGGTGGTGAGTCCCTCAGCCTGGAGAAGAGTGTGAGGTGGTGAGTCCCTCAGCCTGGAGAAGAGTGTGAGGTGGTGAGTCCCTCAGCCTGGAGAAGAGTGTGAGGTGGTCAGTCAATCGGCCTGGAGAAGATTGTGAGGTGGTGAGTCCCTCAGCCTGGAGAAGAGTGTGAGGTGGTGAGTCCCTCAGCCTGGAGAAGAGTGTGAGGTGGTCAGTCCCTCAGCCTGGAGAAGAGTGTGAGGTGGCCAGTTCCTCAGCCTGGAGAATAGTGTGAGGTGGTCAGTCCCTCAGCCTGGAGAAGAGTGTGAGGTGGTCAGTTCCTCAGCCTGGAGAAGAGTGTGAGGTGGTCAGTTCCTCAGCCTGGAGAAGAGTGTGAGGTGGTCAGTCCCTCAGCCTGGAGAAGAGTGTGAGGTGGTCAGTCCCTCAACCTGGAGAAGAGCGTGAGGTGGTCAGTCCCTCAGCCTGAAGAAGAGTGTGAGGTGGTCAGTTCCTCAGCCTGGAGAAGAGTGTGAGGTGGTCAGTCCCTCAGCCTGGAGAAGAGTGTGAGGTGGTGAGTCCCTCAGCCTGGAGAAGAGTGTGAGGTGGTGAGTCCCTCAGCCTGGAGAAGAGTGTGAGGTGGTCAGTCCCTCAGCCTGAAGAAAAGTGTGAGGTGGTCAGTTCCTCAGCCTGGAGAAGAGTGTGAGGTGGTCAGTCCCTCAGCCTGGAGAAGTGTGTGAGGTGGTGAGTCCCTCAGCCTGGAGAAGAGTGTGAGGTGGTCAGTCCCTCAGCGAGAAGAGTGTGAGGTGGTGAGTCCCTCAGCCTGGAGAAGAGTGTGAGGTGGTGAGTCCCTCAGTCTGGAGAAGAGTGTGAGGTGGTCAGTCCCTCAGCCTGAAGAAAAGTGTGAGGTGGTCAGTTCCTCAGCCTGGAGAAGAGTGTGAGGTGGTCAGTCCCTCAGCCTGGACAAGTGTTAACCTCCATAAGACTAGTGTGAGGTGGTCAGTCCCTCAGCCTGGAGAAGAGTGTGAGGTGGTCAGTTCCTCAGCCTGGAGAAGAGTGTGAGGTGGTCAGTCCCTCAGCCTGGAGAAGAGTGTGAGGTAGTCAGTCCCTCAGCCTGGAGAAGAGTGTGAGGTGGTCAGTCCGTCAGCGAGAAGAGTGTGAGGCGGTGAGTCCCTCAGCCTGGAGAAGAGTGTGAGGTGGTGAGTCCCTCAACCTGGAGAATAGTGTGAGGTGGTCAGTCCCTCAGCCTGGAGAAGTGTTAACCTCCATAAGACTAGTGTGAGGTGGTCAGTCCCTCAGCCTGGAGAAGAGTGTGAGGTGGTGAGTCCCTCAGCCTGGAGAAGAGTGTGAGGTGGTGAGTCCCTCAGCCTGGAGAAGAGTGTGAGGTGGTCAGTCCCTCAGCCTGGACAAGTGTTAACCTCCATAAGACTAGTGTGAGGTGGTCAGTCCCTCAGCCTGGAGAAGAGTGTGAGGTGGTGAGCCCCTCAGCCTGGAGAAGAGTGTGAGGTGGTCAGTCCCTCAGCCTGAAGGAGAGTGTGAAGTGGTCAGTTCCTCAGCCTGGAGAAGAGTGTGAGGTGGTGAGCCCCTCAGCCTGGAGAAGAGTGTGAGGTGGTCAGTCCCTCAGCCTGAAGGAGAGTGTGAAGTGGTCAGTTCCTCAGCCTGGAGAAGAGTGTGAGGTGGTGAGCCCCTCAGCCTGGAGAAGAGTGTGAGGTGGTCAGTCCCTCAGCCTGGAGAAGAGTGTGAAGTGGTCAGTTCCTCAGCCTGGAGAAGAGTGTGAGGTGGTCAGTCCCTCAGCCTGGAGAAGAGTGTGAAGTGGTCAGTTCCTCAGCCTGGAGAAGAGTGTGAGGTGGTCAGTTCCTCAGCCTGGAGAAGAGTGTGAGGTGGTCAGTTCCTCAGCCTGGAGAAGAGTGTGAGGTGGTCAGTCCCTCAGCCTGGAGAAGAGTGTGAAGTGGTCAGTTCCTCAGCCTGGAGAAGAGTGTGAAGTGGTCAGTTCCTCAGCCTGGAGAAGAGTGTGAAGTGGTCAGTTCCTCAGCCTGGAGAAGAGTTTGAGGTGGTCAGTCCCTCAGCCTGGAGAAGAGTGTGAAGTGGTCAGTTCCTCAGCCTGGAGAAGAGTTTGAGGTGGTCAGTCCCTCAGCCTGGAGAAGAGTGTGAAGTGGTCAGTTCCTCAGCCTGGAGAAGAGTTTGAGGTGGTCAGTCCCTCAGCCTGGAGAAGAGTGTGAAGTGGTCAGTTCCTCAGCCTGGAGAAGAGTTTGAGGTGGTCAGTCCCTCAGCCTGGAGAAGAGTGTGAAGTGGTCAGTTCCTCAGCCTGGAGAAGAGTTTGAGGTGGTCAGTCCCTCAGCCTGGAGAAGAGTGTGAAATGGTCAGTTCCTCAGCCTGGAGAAGAGTGTGAAATGGTCAGTTCCTCAGCCTGGAGAAGAGTTTGAGGTGGTCAGTCCCTCAGCCTGGAGAAGAGTGTGAAATGGTCAGTTCCTCAGCCTGGAGAAGAGTGTGAAATGGTCAGTCCCTCAGCCTGGAGAAGAGTGTGAAATGGTCAGTTCCTCAGCCTGGAGAAGAGCTGAACTGGTGTGCGGGAACACAGCATTATGTACTCGTGTGTGGGAACACATGTACTCGCGTGGGAACACAAGAGTGCGGAGTAAGAATGCTCAATAATAATCCACATGGAGACAGAAACACGGGAGATAACTGATCTGTATATTTCGACCCCCTTCTGGGGTCCTCTTCAGCAGGTACACAAGTGAAAGAAGAACGTGAATTTATAGGGAAGGCTGCACCTCTATTAATCACGTTCTCCTTTCACTTGTGTATCTGCTGAAGAGGACCCCAGAAGGGGGGTCGAAATATATAGATCAATCAACCTCTTGCGTTTGTCAGAATTTTTAACCCCGGAGGGTTAGCCACCCAGGATAATCCATGAATCAGTGCATCATCGAGGACTGTCTTAATTCCATTGTGATCCTTAAAAATCTTGTCCCTCAGGATGCCACCCTCACCAATCGACTAACGCCCAGGTACCTACTTGCTTGCTAGGTGAACGGGGACAACAGGTGTAAGGAAATACGCTCAATGTTTCCACCCTTGCCGGGGATCGACCCACGGACACTCAGTGTGGGAAGCGAGAGCGTTGCCGAGCAGGCCACGGGACACCCGTAAGTTTATTTAGGTACAAATACACATAAGTATAATTATCATACATAGTGTAAATTACCTAGGATAACCACCCAAAAAAATCAGACAATACACAAATAACCCGCACACAGGAGAACGAAACTGATGACGACGTTTCAGTTCAACTTGGACCATTAACAAGTCACACTAACATGCGAAGATGAGGGAGCCAGTGTATACAGGAGAGGAGGACAGGGACGGAACAAAGTGAGGAAGAAGGAAGTGGAGATGTAGTAGTAATGATGGTGGTGTGAATGTGAAAATGGTATACAATTAAATCGTCTTAACATCTCACCTGCTCCTGGGACCTTGATCACTTCTAACATACACAGGATAAAAGACAGTAACTATATAGGCGGAGAGTAAGGTGTGACACATGGAGGAGGACGGGTAGACAATGTTTTCAGAAAATTTGTAGTTCCCAGTGTTACGTTCTGTGGTATTGGTGACGCGTCTGGAAGCCTCGCTATTCGCCGTTACCAACACCACAGAACGTAACACTGGCAACTTCAAAATTTGTAAATAATTAGCATAAATGATACTCAACCAGGCGCACCACCCTACTAACAACACAGGAGTCACGTGATCACATTGTCTACCCGTCATCCCAATATAGCATTCTTCAGGTCACCATCCGTCACTCAAACCTTACTCTCCGCCTATATATGAGTGTAACAGTCTACCTAGTAGTGTATGAGTGGAACAGTCTACCTAGTGGTGGATGAGTGGAACAGTCTACCTAGTGGTGGATGAGTGAAACAGTCTACCTAGTAGTGTATGAGTGGAACAGTCTACCTAGTAGTGGATGAGTGGAACAGTCTACCTAGTGGTGGATGAGTGGAACAGTCTACCTAGTGGTGGATGAGTGAAACAGTCTACCTAGTAGTGTATGAGTGGAACAGTCTACCTAGTGGTGGATGAGTGGAACAGTCTACCTAGTGGTGGATGAGTGGAACAGTCTACCTAGTGGTGGATGAGTGGAAGAGTCTACCTAGTAGTGTATGAGTGGAACAGTCTACCTAGTAGTGTATGAGTGGAACAGTCTACCTAGTAGTGTATGAGTGGAACAGTCTACCTAGTAGTGTATGAGTGGTACAGTCTACCTAGTAGTGTATGAGTGGAACAGTCTACCTAGTAGTGTATGAGTGGTACAGTCTACCTAGTAGTGTATGAGTGGAATAGTCTACCTAGTAGTGTATGAGTGGAACAGTCTACCTAGTAGTGTATGAGTGGAACAGTCTACCTAGTAGTGTATGAGTGGAACAGTCTACCTAGTAGTGTATGAGTGGTACAGTCTACCTAGTAGTGTATGAGTGGAATAGTCTACCTAGTAGTGTATGAGTGGAACAGTCTACCTAGTAGTGTATGAGTGGAACAGTCTACCTAGTAGTGTATGAGTGGAACAGTCTACCTAGTAGTGTATGAGTGGAACAGTCTACCTAGTAGTGTATGAGTGGAACAGTCTACCTAGTGGTGTATGAGAGGAACAGTCTACCTAGTAGTGTATGAGTGGTACAGTCTACCTAGTAGTGTATGAGTGGAACAGTCTACCTAGTAGTGTATGAGTGGAACAGTCTACCTAGTAGTGTATGAGTGGTACAGTCTACCTAGTAGTGTATGAGTGGAACAGTCTACCTAGTAGTGTATGAGTGGAACAGTCTACCTAGTAGTGTATGAGTGGAACAGTCTACCTAGTAGTGTATGAGTGGAACAGTCTACCTAGTAGTGTATGAGTGGTACAGTCTACCTAGTAGTGTATGAGTGGAAGTCTACCTAGTAGTGTATGAGTGGAACAGTCTACCTAGTAGTGTATGAGTGGAACAGTCTTCCTAGTAGTGTATGAGTGGAACAGTCTACCTAGTAGTGTATGAGTGGTACAGTCTACCTAGTAGTGTATGAGTGGAACAGTCTACCTAGTAGTGTATGAGTGGAACAGTCTACCTAGTAGTGTATGAGTGGTACAGTCTACCTAGTAGTGTATGAGTGGAACAGTCTACCTAGTAGTGTATGAATGGAACAGTCTACCTAGTAGTGTATGAGTGGTACAGTCTACCTAGTAGTGTATGAGTGGTACAGTCTACCTAGTAGTGTATGAGTGGAATAGTCTACCAAGTAGTGTATGAGTGGAACAGTCTACCTAGTAGTGTATGAGTGGAACAGTCTACCTAGTAGTGTATGAGTGGAACAGTCTACCTAGTAGTGTATGAGTGGAACAGTCTACCTAGTAGTGTATGAGTGGAACAGTCTACCTAGTAGTGTATGAGTGGAACAGTCTACCTAGTAGTGTATGAGTGGAACAGTCTACCTAGTAGTGTATGAGTGGAACAGTCTACCTAGTAGTGTATGAGTGGAACAGTCTACCTAGTAGTGTATGAGTGGTACAGTCTACCTAGTAGTGTATGAGTGGTACAGTCTACCTAGTAGTGTATGAGTGGTACAGTCTACCTAGTAGTGTATGAGTGGTACAGTCTACCTAGTAGTGTATGAGTGGTACAGTCTACCTAGTAGTGTATGAGTGGTACAGTCTACCTAGTAGTGTATGAGTGGAACAGTCTACCTAGTAGTGTATGAGTGGAACAGTCTACCTAGTAGTGTATGAGTGGTACAGTCTACCTAGTAGTGTATGAGTGGTACAGTCTACCTAGTAGTGTATGAGTGGTACAGTCTACCTAGTAGTGTATGAGTGGAACAGTCTACCTAGTAGTGTATGAGTGGAACAGTCTACCTAGTAGTGTATGAGTGGTACAGTCTACCTAGTAGTGTATGAGTGGTACAGTCTACCTAGTAGTGTATGAGTGGTACAGTCTACCTAGTAGTGTATGAGTGGAACAGTCTACCTAGTAGTGTATGAGTGGAACAGTCTACCTAGTAGTGTATGAGTGGTACAGTCTACCTAGTAGTGTATGAGTGGAACAGTCTACCTAGTAGTGTATGAGTGGTACAGTCTACCTAGTAGTGTATGAGTGGTACAGTCTACCTAGTAGTGTATGAGTGGAACAGTCTACCTAGTAGTGTATGAGTGGAACAGTCTACCTAGTAGTGTATGAGTGGTACAGTCTACCTAGTAGTGTATGAGTGGAACAGTGTACCTAGTAGTGTATGAGTGGTACAGTCTACCTAGTAGTGTATGAGTGGTACAGTCTACCTAGTAGTGTATGAGTGGTACAGTCTACCTAGTAGTGTATGAGTGGTACAGTCTACCTAGTAGTGTATGAGTGGTACAGTGTACCTAGTAGTGTATGAGTGGAACAGTCTACCTAGTAGTGTATGAGTGGAACAGTCTACCTAGTAGTGTATGAGTGGTACAGTCTACCTAGTAGTGTATGAGTGGAACAGTCTACCTAGTAGTGTATGAGTGGAACAGTCTACCTAGTAGTGTATGAGTGGTACAGTCTACCTAGTAGTGTATGAGTGGAATAGTTTGCTTAGTAATGTGGAGGTGATAGGGTGAATAAGGTGAGGGTGAATATGGAGGGTGAGTTTTCCCAGACCTGAACACCTCTGACACTTTTTTGGGTCAAGACTCTTGTGTGAACCTCTCATGTTCCTCTCTCTCTCTCTCTCTCTCTCTCTCTCTCTCTCTCTCTCTCTTTCTCTTTCTCTTTCTCTCTCTCTCTCTCTCTCTCTCTCTCTCTCTCTCTCTCTTTCTCTCTCTCTCTTTCTCTCTCTCTTTTTGAGTGGCCGGGTTAATAAAAATTACTATTGTTCTTATTATTATTATTATTCTCTCTCTTTTCTTCTTTCTTATCTTAATTTCTTCCTCCACGATTCTTTTATCCACAATTACATTTTTTTTTGCATTAACCAAAAAATCCCATTACAACAAATGCAATTTACCACCAGAAGAATTACCTTAATTACCACGGCACACACACACACACACACACACACACACACACACACACACACACACACATGACGACACTGGAGGACAGGAGAGATAGGCAGGATGACAACGACATATAAAATTGACAAGGTGGACAGAGACAGGATGTTCCAGAGATTGGACACAGCAACAAGGTGTCACAGTTGGAAGTTGAAGACTCAGATGAATCAAAGGGATGTTAGGAAGTATTTCTTCAGCCACAGAGTTGTCAGGAAGTGGAATAGTCTGGGAAGTGATGTAGTGGAGGCAGGATCCATACATAGCTTTAAGAAGAGGTATGATAAAGCTCATGGAGCAGAGTGACGTAGTAGCGACCAGTGAAGAGGCGGGGCCAGGAGCTGTGACACACCCCTGCAACCACAACTAGGTGAGTACACACACAACCAAGGATGAGGTGAAGAAGCTGCTAGGTGAACTAGGTACTTGATCAAGGACTGGGCCGCGGGGGCGTTTACCCCTCTGAAAACCTGGTTGACCCCCTGAACACCTGGTTGACCCCCTGAACACCTGGTTGATCCCCGGAACACCTGGTTGACCCCCGGGACACCTGGTTGACCCCCGGAACACCTGGTTGACCCCCGGAACACCTGGTTGATCCCCGGAACACCTGGTTGACCCCCGGGACACCTGGTTGACCCCCGGAACACCTGGTTGACCCCCGGAACACCTTGTTGACCCCCGGAACACCTGGTTGACCCCCGGAACACCTGGTTGACCCCCAGAACACCTGGTTGACCCCCGGAACACCCTCCAGGTAGGTAGACCTCAAAGGTGGTGGGGCCGGACATCTCTCCATAGGTCCTGAGAGAGGGAGCAGAGGCACTGTGTGTACCACTAACAACAATCTTCAACACGTCTATCGTAACAGGGCGACAACCTGAGGTATGGAAGACAGCAAATGTAGTCGCTATCTTTAAGAAAGGAGACAGACAAGCAGGTAGAATTAAACTGCTGACCAGTGTCACTGACATGTATGCAAAGTCATGAAGAAGATTATCAGGAGAAGAGTGGTGGAGAACCTAGAAAGGAATAAGCTTATACACGACAGCCAGCACGGTTTCAGGGAGGGAAAATCCTGTGCCACAAACCTACTGGAGTTTTACGACAAGGTGACAGAAGTAAGGCAGGAGAGAGAGAGACAGAGAGGGATGGGTAGATTTTGTTTTCTTGGACTGGTGAGGGGTAGAGATTAATGTAAAAGCTTGAGGAGCAGGCAGGTATAACAGGGAAGACACTGCAATGGATCAGAGAATACCTGACAGGAAGGAAGCAACGAGTCAGGGTTCGTGACGAGGTGTCACAGTGGGAGCCTGTGACGAGCGGGGTTCCACAAGGGTTAGTCCTAGGTCCGGTGCTGTTTCTGGTATATGTGAATGAAATGACGGAAGAGATAGACTCGGAAGTGCCCCTGTTTGCAGGCGATGTGAAGCTAGTGAGGAGAATTTAAACGGATGAGGATCAAACAGGACTATAAAGGGATCTGGACAGGTTGCAAACCTGGTCCAACAACTGGCTCCTGGAGTTTAACCCCACCACGTGCAAAGTCATGAAGATTTTGGAAAGACAAAGAAAACCGCAGGGGGGAAGGGGTCAAAGACTGCAAACCTCTCTCAAGGAAAAGGATCTTTGGGCGAGTATAATACTACCAAGTACATCTCCTAAGGCGCACATCTGCTGCAACATATGGGCGCCTGGCAAACCTAATAATAGCTTGTAGACACCTGAGTAAGGAGTTATTCACGACACTGTACACCGTGTACGTCAGGCCCATACTGTAATGGACCTGGTACTGACCAGCGAAGGAGGCGACACCAGGAGCTGTGACTCGACTCCTGCAACCACAAATAGGTGAGTACACACACACACAATAACAATCAAAGCATCAAAACATTATCAATGTAATCTCTCTATATAAATTACTTTGCTTCTGACGTGTTGTTTAATAACGCCACCACAAGTTACCTTTGTGGCTCACAATATAATCACAAAAGCATTATCGTCCATTTCTATAGAGCACTTGGGCGCTGCAGAGGCGAATCAAGCCTATTAGTAGGGTCGGAAACCTCTATAATTAGTACTGGAGCCTGTTATGGAGGACTGAATCCTATTATGAAAGATTTGATCCTGTTTGGGGATTGGAGCCTGTTATGGAGGGATTGGAGCCTGCTATGAAAGATTTCAACCTGTTATGGAAGATCTGATCCTATGATGGAGGGACTGGAGTTTATGGAGGACTGAAGCATCTTACAGCGGGATTGGAGCCTGTTATGGAGGCGAGCGCGCGTGCACACACTCACACACAGAGACAGACAGATACACATACACACACACACACACAAACACACACACACACAGGGAATACTTGTCAGGAAGACAGCACGAGTCATGGTACGTGGCGAGGTGTCAGAGTGGGCACCTGTGACCAGCGGGGTCCCACAGGGGTTAGTCCTAGCACCAGGGCCGTTTCTGGTATTTGGAACGACATGACGGAAGGAATAGACTCCGAAGTGTCCCTGTTTGCAGATGACGTGAAGTTGATGAGAAGAATTCATTCGATCGAAGACCAGGCAGAATTACAAAGGAATCTGGACAGGCTGCAGACCTGGTCCAGCAATTGGCTCCTGGAGTTCAACCCCACCAAGTGCAGAGTCATGAAGATTGGGGATGGGCAAAGAAGATCGCAGACGGAGTACAGTCTAGGGGGCCAGAGACTACAAACCTCACTCAAGGAAAAAGATCTTGGGGTGAGTATAACACCAGGCACATCTCCTGAAGCGCACATCAACCAAATAACTGCTGCAGCATATGGGCGCCTAGCAAACCTCAGAAAAGCATTCCGACATCTTAATAAGGAATCGTTCAGGACCCTGTACACCGTGTACGTTAGGCCCATATTGGAGTATGCGGCACCAGTTTGGAACCCACACCTAGCCAAGCATGTAAAGAAACTAGAGAAAGTGCAAAGGTTTGCAACAAGACTAGTTCCAGAGCTAAGAGGTATGTCCTATGAGGAGAGGTTAAGGGAAATCAACCTGACGACACTGGAGGACAGGAGAGATAGGGGGGACATGATAACGACATACAAAATACTGAGAGGAATTGACAAGGTGGACAAAGACAGGATGTTCCAGAGATTGGACACAGCAACAAGGGGACACAGTTGGAAGTTGAAGAAACAGATGAATCACAGGGATGTTAGGAAGTATTTCTTCAGCCACAGAGTAGTCAGGAAGTGGAATAGTTTGGGAAGCGATGTAGTGGAGGCAGGATCCATACATAGCTTTAAGGAGAGGTATGATAAAGCTCACGGCTCAGGGAGAGTGACCTAGTAGCGATCAGTGAAGAGGCGGGGCCAGGAGCTCGGACTCGACCCCCGCAACCTCAACTAGGTGAGTACAACTAGGTGAGTACACTCACACACACACACACACATACACACACACACACACACACACATACACACACACACACACACACACACCTTGACTCAGTAATTACCATTAATACACTAATAATGTGACATCGAGTATATGTGAACCAACAGACTGAACAAACCCATTTAAGTTTTATTTGTAAAGTTCTTTTTGGGTGGAATAATAAAAGTAATGTAATTAAACCGTGCGATAAACCCGTATGGGTCATAGAGAGCTGCCGGTTGTGGATATGCGAGGTAACAGGGATGTGTGAAGGTAGGGATATATGGGGGTAAGGATGTCTGAGGGCAGGGATGTGTGAGGGTAGGGATGCGTGAAGGTAGGGATGCGTGAAGATAGGGATGTGTGAGGGTAGGGATGCGTGAAGGTAGGGATGTGTGAGGGTAGGGATGCGTGAAGGTAGGGATGTGTGAGGGTAGGGATGCGTGAAGGTAGGGATGTGTGAGGGTAGGGATGCGTGAAGGTAGGGATGTGTGAGGGTAGGGATGTGTGAAGGTAGGGATGTGTGAGAGGAGAGGTGGTATCAGACTATGTCCATGGTGGGAACAGTTAGTGTTCTGGTTCGGTGAAGACGTCAGCAGTGGGTCCTGAGTTCCTGCTGATAAACAGGATAATCTATTAATATATGCTAGACTACCAGTGCCACTCGACAGTCTTGCAGAGATGCTAGACTACCAGTGCCACTCGACAGTCTTGCAGAGCAGTGCTGGTTGTTCCTCACTGTGTTGTTTGTGAGTCGTGTGTGTCCAATTCGTGAACGTGAGAGAGCAGTCTGCCTTACCTGACTGCACCGGGAAGCAGAGGGTCACCATCCTAAATGTGATTTGACGGAAAATAATGTGCTGTGGTCCAACTCAGACCGGTGTTGTTTCCAGCTGCTGTGGAGTTGAGAGATCACTGGAAAACAGACTAAGGGATACCTCTGTGGAAAACGGGAGGTCATGCGTAGCCGACCGAGTCTGCATCAGGGTGCTCAGGGACCCAGTAAATGGTGACCTCTTTGAGTTCACTAGAAAGGCCATATAACCAAAATTGTATACGAAGGTTGGTGGGATGAGGGGAATAAAATTTCTGGATAGCCTGTAACACACACTGCGAATCTGAAACAACTATCAATGACGAGATGGACATGGTCTGAGAGATATGGGAGGAAGTGCAAAACAAACCCAGTGAAGAGCAAAGGGCACCGTGGATACAATAAGAGAACACTGTATCAACATCCGTGGTCCCAGACTATTCAACATCTTACCAGAAGATATCAGAAACACTGCTGGAACAAGTGTAGAAGTCTTCAAGAGGAAACTGAACAAGTATCTTCACCAGGAGCCAGATCAACTAGGCCGTGATGGATATGTAGGCCAGCTGACCACCAGCAGTAACATCCTGGTTACCCAGCCCAGTACCAAACAAGCCTGGCCCAAGGTGGGGGACTGGGAGTAAAAAAAACTCATCATAGGCATCAAAGAGAAGGTCGCAATATGAATGATGCCAGCGAGATTTGCATATATAACTCGTGTGAAAAATGCTGTCAGACTTGAGCATACGACCTTAATTTCTGCCAGGAAAAAACAACTCAATTCAAAGTTTATTCGCTATAAAGATTGCAATGTTGAATTTACAGAATTTGGTTGTTGTGCAATACCAGACACCACTGGGAGATCTAAAGTTACCCGTGTACACAACTGTACCATGGTAGCAGGCTGTTCAGAGCAAGCGTCGCTCTAAACGAATCTGCTGAGATCTCTTACTCATTTCCGCAGCTTTGCAAGCTCCTGTTTATGTGTTGATTGCAATGCGAAAGTCCTAGAGCTATTATATTCAACTCCCCCTGTGGTTGTTTTACATAGTAACATATGTGTAAATTACTTAGCATAATCCAAACAAAGTGACTTCATTTCTCAACTTTCCCAGGGGAGAGAGAGAGAGAGAGAGAGAGAGAGAGAGAGAGAGAGAGAGAGAGAGAGAGAGAGAGAGAGAGAGAGAGAGAGAGAGAGAGAGAGAGAGAGAGAGAGAGAGAGAGAAGTAAGATGGAGGGTGAACGCCGAGGGAAGGTACATTAAGTCATCAGAGGTTGAATACGGAGAAAATAGGGACGTAATAAACAGAGTGTAGGATTAAGTACACCAGTCATACTGATAACCATTACCAACCTGTACTTGTAAGGACCGTGGAGGCCGTGTAAGAGATAATAATGGAAAGAAGAAACGACCACGGACAACAGTCACTGACACAGACGTCAGACAGCTCAGGAGAAAATGCTAATATAAGGGTTTGAAGCCCATCTACTGCACGAGGGTCATTAAGGCTGCATGTCACCTGTACACTACCAGTCAAGAATACTAGACTGGTGATGTACAGTGGTGTACACACTCTCTCTCTATCTCTCTCTCTTAGTGTATATACAATGAGACATGTTAATCCATATACACTAAAAAAAAAAAAATCTCAGTATATATATATACTGAGACAAACATCTTGGTGGAAAGTTTGGTTACGGGAATGATGCTTTTTCCTGGCTCCCCTGACCTCTGGCTCCCCTGGCTTCTGGCTCCCCTGACCTCTGGCTCCCCTGGCTTCTGGCTCCCCTGGCTTCTGGCTCCCCTGGCTTCTGGCTCCCCTGGCTTCTGGCTCCCCTGGCTTCTGGCTCCCCTGGCTTCTGGCTCCCCTGGCTTCTGGCTCCCCTGGCTTCTGGCTCCCCTGGCTTCTGGCTCCCCTGGCTTCTGGCTCCCCTGGCTTCTGGCTCCTCTGGCTTCTCCTGACTTCCCTGGCTTCTCCTGGCTTCCCGACTTCTGGCTCCCCTGGCTTCTCCTGACTTCCCTGGCTTCTCCTGGCTTCCCGACTTCTGGCTCCCCTGGCTTCTCCTGACTTCCCTGACTTCCTCTCTACAACAACACATTATGGCACATTGTACACATGCTTTCGATTTAATTTCAAAACTGTTTGCTTCACACACACACACGTGTGTGTGTGTGTGTGTGTGTGTGTGTGTGTGTGTGTCCCTCACTCTGTGTAATTAAAGTAATGTAGCCAAGAGCAGGCCTCACAGTCATGAAACACACTGTATCAACACTCATGAACCACAGTTTCAACAGTCACGAACCACACTGTCTGAACACTTTCTCTCTCTGAAGAGTGTGTTAATTGAGCTTAAATCACGTCAACTATACGAGGGTTATTAAGACTGTATATCACTGTACACAACCAGTTACTATACGAGGGTTATTAAGACTGTATATCACTGTACACCACCAGTTACTATACGAGGGTTATTAAGACTGTATATCACTGTACACCACCAGTTACTATACGAGGGTTATTAAGACTGTATATCGCTGTACACCACCAGTTACTATACGAGGGTTATTAAGACTGTATATCGCTGTACACCACCAGTTACTATACGAGGGTTATTAAGACTGTATATCACTGTACACCACCAGTTACTATACGAGGGTTATTAAGACTGTATATCACTGTACACCACCAGTTACTATACGAGGGTTATTAAGACTGTATATCACTGTACACCACCAGTTACTATACGAGGGTTATTAAGGCTGTATATCGCTGTACACCACCAGTTACTATACGAGGGTTATTAAGACTGTATATCGCTGTACACCACCAGTTACTATACGAGGGTTATTAAGACTGTATATCACTGTACACCACCAGTTACTATACGAGGGTTATTAAGACTGTATATCGCTGTACACCACCAGTTACTATACGAGGGTTATTAAGACTGTATATCGCTGTACACAACCAGTTACTATACGAGGGTTATTAAAATTATGTCACGTGTACAACACCAGTCAAGAATATTTAACACCTAAAATAGTGATTTATGTAAACTCTCAGTATATATATACTGAGATG
>NC_091379.1:9019495-9091995 GCF_038502225.1 Cherax quadricarinatus
CCACTTAGTGGGTTCCACTAAGACCCTCTCTGGGTTCCACTAACACCCACCGTGGGCTCCACTAACATCCACCGTGGGTTTCAGTAAGACCCACCGTGGGTTTCACTAAGACCCACCGTGGGTTCCACTAAGACCCACCGTGAGTTCCACTAAGATCCACCTTGGGATCCACTAAGACTCACCCTGGGTTCCACTAAGACCCATCCTGGGATCCACTAAGACCCACCCTCGGTTCCACTAAGACCCACCCTGTGTTCCACTAAGACCCACTCTGGGTTCCACTAAGACCCACCCTGTGTTCCACTAAGACCCACCCTGTGTTCCACTAAGACCCACTCTGGGTTCCACTAAGACCCACCCTATGTTCCACTAAGACCCACCCTATGTTCCACTAAGACCCACCCTGGGTTCCAGTAAGACCCACCCTGTGTTCCACTAAGACCCATTCTGGGTTCCACTAAGACCAACCCTATGTTCCACTAAGACCCACCCTGTGTTCCACTAAGACCCACCCTATGTTCCACTAAGACCCACCCTGGGTTCCACTAAGACCCACCCTGGGTTCCACTAAGACCCACCCTATGTTCCACTAAGACCCACCCTGGGTTCCACTAAGACCCACCCTGGGTTCCACTAAGACCCACTCTGGGTTCCACTAAGACCCACTCTAGGCTCCACTGAGACCCAGACGTACCTGTGGACCAGGCACGGGAACAGACTCACTTGAAACTCCCTTATAAGTGGTGCTAGTAAGTGTATAAGGTGGGTTAAGTGCCTCCACAAGTGGACTACCACTTATGAGAGAGAAATCTGCCTCAGCATCGTCTTCAGCCAATATCGCTGAGGCCACGCATCATCTAGGGATTTGTGCTGGGGGAGAAGGGAAAATTCTGAGATGTGACTCTCCCTATATTTCTCCCCTGTCGCAAAAAAAATCTCGCTGTCAGAAACGACAAAATTTCCCTTCCATCTGAGTGTTTACTCTCAATAATCTTTGGTTATGTATTTTATATCTGGCGAAGTGGTCAGATGGGTTCTTATTTTAACTTACAATGGTAAGCAAGGAGTGCTAGGGGACCACCACAATGGAATAACGTCCAATGGTAAGCAAGGAGTGCTAGGGGACCACCACAATGGAATAACGTCCAATGGTAAGCAAATTGTATTTATGTGTACCTGTACCTAAATAAACTTACTAAGGCTGAATCCAAGACTGCTACAAAGGGAAGGTCTGTATCCCAAGGCACGTTACTAACCTCATATTTCTTTTTTTTTCTTATTATTATATCTGACACAGAGACATAAACCATAGAAGAAAACATAAAATAAATTAGAATCACTTAGTGGAGCAGTGGAGCTGAAGATTAATGTGAGAGACATGGGAGTGATAATGTCAGAGGATCTCACCTTCAAGGATCACAATATTGTCATTATCACAAGTGCAAAGAAAATGATAGATTGGATAACCAGAGCCTTCAAAACAAGGGATACTAAACCAATAATACTCTTCCAGTCACTTGTTCTCTCTAGAGTGAAGTATTGATGTACTTTAACAACTCCGTTTAAAGCAGGAGAAACTGTAGACCTGGACACAGTACTGACAACCTTCACAGCTCCTTTAAATTCAATCAAGTACCCTGATCCTTGGAAGTGCTTGAATTCCCTGCAATGCAGGCGAGAAAGCTACACCATAAACTACTCCTGCGTCTCAAATCTGCACACCGAAATCACTCCCTATGACAGCAAGACGCTCGGCAGACAGTGTAAAATATCGCCAAGCAACAGCAGGGATAACAAGTAGACTGAGAGTAAGTGTAAAGGGACCAAGACTCTTCACCACACCACCATCAGTATCACCACCACCAGTACCACAACCACCACTACAGTACACATACAGGGGTGGTAGTCACCACTACTACTACTACACGTACATACTAACAAGGAAGGACAGTAAAGTTTCCCTTTAAGGGGGGCGTCACATTCACCACTTAAGGGTCTTCCCTTCCTCTTCCCCTCCAAGACAACGTCACCACCTCCACACAACAAATTATTATTACTGATTTAATTTTTAAGGGAGTTCGGATATATATATATATATATATATATATATATATATATATATATATATATATATATATATATATATAAACACTGATCTCTGGCTGAAGGAGACTCGAACCTACGAACCTTGGAACAAGGTACGCAGTGCTATACCATTTTCACCACACTGGACCAATACCTTGGCGTCCAGCTTGCGCTAGACGTTGATCCAAGGCAGCCAGCTTTCAGGCTTACATTATTATTATTATAATCAAGGGGGAAGCGCTAAACCCGGAGGATTATACAGCGCCTGGGGGGGGGGATGTGGAAGGCATTCAGGCTTAATTCGGGGAACTGGAGCACAGATCCAATTCCCTAAATCAAGAGCCCCTCACCAACATCAAGGATTTCAGGCTTACAGTTTTTCAGTCTCCTTCAGCCAGAGATCAGTGTTTGTGTATATTTCGCCTGCTCCTGCGAATTCCTTGCATATATATATATATATATATATATATATATATATATATATATATATATATATATATATATATATATATATATATATATATATATATATATAGTCTTCTCTAATAAACCCAAGTTGCCTGGTATCCTGGTATTCTCTCGGTTTCATACCAATCTGATGAGCAATACACAAATTAATGCGCCTGCCTGTGGATGCATTGATTTGTATACTGCTGGTGAGGCTGGAATGCAAACGAGAGGATAATAAAATTAATTCTCGAGCTTAACACTCCGTGAATGTGGCCGATATCTGGTGGGAACATGTCTAGCGTTCTCACTGGAAGCCTTACGTCTTGTGGTGCAGTGGTCGAGGGTGCGGTGAGTGCAGCTAGCCTCATAGAATGCAGTCTCACACACTCTCTCTCTCTCTCTCTCTCTCTCACACACACACATTCTCACACATACACAAATCCGACCCAAATTTGTTGTATAGTCACATAAGGAGGATAAACAACAGTCAAGGGCCAGGTAATCAGACTGAAGAAGGAGGGGAGACCACAAGAAACGACCAGGAAGTATGTGAAGAGTTCAGCACGAGATTTAGGAACGTATTCTGAGTGCAGACAGAAAGGTATATGTGAATGACATGACAAGGGATAGCTTCTGAGGTGTCCCTGATTGCAGACGATGTGAAGCTAATGAGGAGAATACATAAGATAAATACACACATGTACAACTCTTGGGTATCTTTATTGAGGAAACGTTTCGCCACACAGTGGTTTCATCAGTCCATACGTAGGAGAAACTTGAAGAACAGGAGGAGAATGAGGTAATCAGTCCCTCAACCTTGAGTCGATGTGTTCAGTCCATCAATCTTGAATAGAATACGGCATATGAGCGGAGAAGGAGCTTATAAACCGTATGGCAGGAGAGGTGTAGCAGTCATAGGTGGTGTCACATTTGTTCAAGGTTGAGGGACTGATTACCTCATTCTCCTCCTGTTCTTCAAGTTTCTCCTACGTATGGACTGATGAAGCCACTGTGTGGCGAAACGTTTCCTCAATAAAGATACCCAAGAGTTGTACATGTGTCTATTTATCAACATGTCGGTTCTCTGAACCATTCATCTACAAATACATAAGAACATAAGAAAGAAGGAACACTGCAACAGGCCTACTGACCCATGCGGAGCAGGTCCATGTCCCCCCCCGGATTAGCCCAATGACCCACCCAGTCTGGTCACCACTCAAGTAAGGAGCACGGCACCAGACCAAGCAGCACAAGCTAGTCAGGTCCAACTCACACCCACTCATGTATTTATCTAACGTATTTTTAAAACTACACAACGTTTTAGCCTCAATAACTGTACTGGGGAGTTTGTTCCACTCATCCACAACTCTATTACCAAACCAGTGCTTTCCTATATCTTTCCTGAATCTGAATTTTTCCAACTTGAAACCATTGCTGCGAGTCCTGTCTTGGCTGGAAATTTTCAGCACGCTATTTACATCCCCTTTATTTATTCCTATTTTCCATTTATACACCTCTATCATATCCCCCCTAATTCTACGCCTTTCGAGAGAGTGCAGATTCAGGGCCCTCAGTCTATCCTCATAGGGAAGATTTCTGATACATGGGACCATCTTTGTCATCCTCCTCTGTACGTTTTCCAGAGCATTTATATCCATTCTGTAGTACGGTGACCAGAACTGAGCAGCATAGTCTAAATGAGGCCTAACCAAGGATATATAGAGTTGAAGAACAACCTGAGGACTTCTATTATTTATACTTCTAGATATGAAGCCAAGAATTCTGTTAGCTTTATTGCGAATAGAATGCACTGTTGTCTTGGTTTTAGATTACTGCTAACCAGAACTCCTAAATCCTTTTAGCAATCAGTAGTATTAAGATCTACATTATTTAGTTTATATGTCGCATGGTTATTTACCAGCCCAACATTTAGAACTTTGCATTTGTCAATATTAAACTGCGTCTGCCACTTCTCCGACCATTGCATCAGTCTATTCAAATCATCCTGGAGTGCTCTAGTGTTCTCATTAGAATGAATTGGACGGCCTATTTTGGTGTCATCAGCAAATTTGCTTATGTCGCTATTTATTCCCTCATCTATGTCGTTTATGTAAATTGTGAACAACGGGCCCAACACTGACCCCTGAGGAACACCGCTTGTGATGTGCCCCCATTCTGATTTCTCCCCATTTATGCAAACTCTCTGCTGCCTATTTATCAGCCATGCCTCTACCCAGAGAAAAATTTCTCCTCCTATTCCGTGTGCCTTAAGTTTCCTCAATAGCCTCTGGTGTGGAACTCTATCGAAAGCCTTACTGAAGTCCATATACACAATATCATATTCATTACCATGATCTACCTCCTCGAACACCTTAGTGAAAAAAGTCAGTAAATTCGTAAGACAGGAACGCCCCTTTGTAAAACCGTGTTGAGATTCATTAATCAATCTGTGCCTATCAAGATGGCTACGAATTGCTTCGGCAATTATTGATTCCATAAATTTTCCCACTATGGAGGTAAGGCTTATTGGTCTATAGTTCGAAGCCAAGGACCTGTCACCTGCCTTGTAAATAGGTATTACATTTGCCATTTTCCACTTATCAGGCACTATGCCAGTTTGTAGTGATAGGTTAAAAAGATTAGCCAAAGGTATGCTAAGCTCCTCTTTACATTCCTTTAACACCCTTGCAACAGTTCATCAGGGCCTGAGGATTTGTTAGGTTTTAGTTTCTCTATGTGTCTGAGGACCATGTCACTAGTTACCGCAATCGTACATAGTTTATTGTCATCCTGTTCTACATAATCTATTATTTCAAGAATATCACTAGTATTTTCCTTGGTGAAAACTGAGAGGAAGTAGGTATTTAGAATTTCACACATATCCTTATCACTGTCAGTAATCTGACCAGAGTTACTCTTAAGTGGGCCAATCTTGTCCCTAATCTTACTTCTGTATACTTGAAAGAACCCTTTTGGGTGAGTATAATACCGAGGATATCTCCTGAGGTGCACCTCAACCAAATATCTGCTGCAGCATGTGGGCGCCTGGCAAACCTAACAATAGCGTTTCAACACCTGAATAAGGCGTCATTCACCACACTGTATACAGTGAATATCAGGGCCATACTGGAGTGGACCTGGTAATGGCCAGCGAAGGAGGCGGGGCCAGGAGCTGTTACTCGACCCCTGAAACCACATATAGGTGAGTACACACACACACACACACACACACACACACACACACACACACACACACACACACACACACACACAAACACACACACACACACACACACACACAAACACACACACACACAAACACACACACACACACACACACACACACACACACACACACACGCACACACACACACAGTTACATGTTAATTCCCAGAAATTTCGTTTTCCCTAGTAATTTTATCTTCGTTATCTTGAGAGAGAGAGAGAGAGAGGGGGAGGGGTCAAAATCAGTAGTGTATACACTGTGAGGAGTATTTCTTTCAGTATATATACACTGAGAGTTTACATTTTAGGTATTTAATTATTCTTGACTGGTGGTGTACAGGTATAGTAGATAGACTTCAAAACTAACGAACTAGCTCACAAGAGAAACGACACAGAGACACAGGTGAGTCAGACACAGACACACAGGTGAGACAGACAAACAGACACACAGAGGGGAGACAGACAGACAGTTGTGGCAGCAACAGCAGCATGGTGTGGTGGGTGATAATAACTGTGTCAATCTTGTAAGTGACTCTGGCTTATACCTGCCCTGAGGGGGAAGAGGAGAGGGCATGGGGATGGGGGGAGGGAGAGAGACTGTTGGAAGCATGGGTAATGGGGATGGAAGATGGATAGTATGGATGGCTGGTACTGCTGATGACTGGTAGTGTGGATGACTAGTATACCTGGAGTATACCTGGAGAGGGTTTCGGGGGTCAACGCCCCCGCGGCCCGGTTTGAGACCAGGCCTCGCGGTGGATCAGGATCTGATCGTGGAGCCCCTGCTTCTCAATGAGGGAATCTTGCATCTCCCGCCGAGTCTTTTGCTTTCGTAAGGAGTGATTTTCGTATGCAAGTTCGGTACTAATCCCTCTAGGATTTTCCAGGTGTATATTATCATGCATCTTTCTCGCCTACGTTCCAGGGAATACAAATCAATGAACTTTAACTGCTCCCAGTAATTTAGGTGTTTTATCGTACATATGTGTGCCGTGAAGGTTCTCTGTACATTCTCCAGGTCAGCAATTTCGCCTGCCATGAAGGGGGCAGTTGGTGTACAGCAGTATTCCAGCCTAGAGATAACAAGCGACTTGAAGAAAGTCATCATGGGCTTGGCGTTCCTAGTTTTGAAGGTTCTCATTATCCATCCCATCACTTTTCTCGCAGATGAGGTAGATACATTGTTGTGATCTTTGAAGGTGAGATCCTCTGACATTATCACTCCCAGGTCCTTCACATTAGTTTTTCGCTCTATTGTGTGGTTAGAGTTTGTTTTATATCCTGATACAGTTTTAATTTATTCATTTTTTCCATACCTGAGTAGTTGATAGTTATTATTCCACTGATAGTTACTACTAGTACTACTGACATTTACTACTAGTACTACTAATAGCTACTACAAGTACCACTGATAGTTACTACTAGTTCCACTGATAGTTACCACTAGTTCCACTGATAGTTACCACTAGTTCCACTGATAGTTACCACTAGTTCCACTGATAGTTACTACTAGTTCCACTGATAGTTACTACTAGTTCCACTGATAGTTACCACTAGTTCCACTGATAGTTACTACTAGTTCCACTGATAGTTACCACTAGTTCCACTGATAGTTACTACTAGTTCCACTGATAGTTACTACTAGTTCCACTGATAGTTACCACTAGTTCCACTGATAGTTACTACTAGTTCCACTGATAGTTACCACTAGTTCCACTGATAGTTACTACTAGTTCCACTGATAGTTACTACTAGTTAAACTAATAGTTACTACTAGTTCCACTGATAGTGTGCCGAGAGGGGAAGGGAGAGAGAGAAACCGTAGAAGAATGAGGGAAAAGGGGTGAGAGGGAGGGGAAGGAGGGAGGGAGGGAGGGGGGTAAACAGAAGCAGGATACATGTAAACAGTTTACACAGTTGTGAAAACAATCCTGACTACCGTGACTACACCAGCTGTCTGGTGGTGGTGGTTGTGGTAGTGGTAGTGGTAGTGGTGGTGGTGGTGGTAGTGGTAGTGGTGGTACTGGTAGTGGTGGTGGTAGTGGTGGTTGTTGTGGTAGTGGTAGTGGTTGTTGTGGTAGTGGTAGTGGTAGTGGTGGTAGTGGTGGTAGTGGTGGTGGTAGTGGTGGTGGTTGTTGTGGTAGTGGTGGTGGTGGCTGTTGTGGTAGTGATGGTGGTTGTGGTAGTGATGGTGGTGGTTGTCGTGGTAGTGATGGTGGTGGTTGTCGTGGTAGTGATGGTGGTAGTGGTGGTGGTAGTGGTGGTGGTGGTAGTAGTGGTGGTGGTTGTCGTGGTAGTGATGGTGGTGGTTGTTGTCGTGGTAGTGATGGTGGCAGTGGTGGTGGTAGTAGTGGTGGTGGTGGTTGTTGTGGTAGTGATGGTGGTAGTGGTGGTGGTGGTGGTTGTTGTGGTAGTGATGGTGGTGGTGGTAGTGGTGGTAGTGGTGGTGGTGGTGGTGGTGGTAGTGATGGTGGTAGTAGTGGTGGTGGTGGTTGTGGTAGCGATGGTGGTAGTGGTGGTGGTAGTGGTGGTGGTGGTAGTAGTGGTGGTGGTGGTGGTGGTTGTCGTGGTAGTGATGTTGGTAGTGGTGGTGGTAGTAGTGGTGGTGGTGGTGGTAGCAGTGATGGTGGTGGTGGTGGTAGTGGTGGTGGTGGTGGTGGTAGTAGTGATGGTGGTGGTAGTGGTGGTGGTGGTGGTAGCAGTGATGGTGGTGGTGGTAGTGGTGGTGGTGGTGGTGGTAGTAGTGATGGTGGTGGTAGTAGTGATGGTGGTGGTAGTAGTGATGGTGGTGGTAGTGGTGGTGGTGGTGGTGGTAGTAGTGATGGTGGTAGGGGTAGTGGTGATGGTGGTAGTGATGGTGGTAGTGATGGTAGTGATGGTGGTAGTGGTGGTGGTAGTGGTGGTGGTAGTGATGGTGGTAGTGATGGTGGTGGTAGTGATGGTGGTAGTGGTAGTGGTGGTGGTAGTGATGGTGGTAGTTGTAGTGGTGGTGGTAGTGGTAGTGGTGGTGGTAGTAGTGATGGTAGTAGTGGTGGTGGTGGTTGTCGTGGTAGTGATGGTGGTAGTGGTAGTGGTGGTGGTAGTAGTGATGGTGGTGGTAGTGGTGGTGGTGGTAGTAGTGATGGTCGTCCCGTTCTTACTACCACACTATGATGATGGTAGTGGTGGTCGTCTCCTCCTTACCACCACACTATGATGATGGTAGTGGTCGTCCCCTTCTTACCACCACACTATGATGATGGTAGTGGTCGTCCCCTCCTTACTACCACACTATGATGATGGTAGTGGTCGTCCCCTCCTTACTACCACACTATGATGATGGTAGTGGTCGTCCCCTCCTTACCACCACACTATGATGATGGTAGTGGTCGTCCCCTCCTTACCACCACACTATGATGATGGTAGTGGTCATCCCCTCCTACCACACTATGATGATGGTAGTGGTGGTCGTCCTCTCCTTACTACCAGACTATGATGATGGTAGTGGTCGTCCTCTCCTTACTACCACACTCTGATGATGGTAGCGGTGGTCGTCCACCTCCTTACTACCACACTATGATGATGGTAGCGGTGGTCGTCCACCTCCTTACTACCACACTATGATGGTGGTAGTGGTCGTCCCCTCCTTACTACCACACTATGATGGTGGTCGTCCATCTTACTGCTAACATCCTACAGACACAAACTGCTTACTGTCACATTGTCACTAGTTAGTTACCACACTGAGCTGAACTCTCCTGCTGACACTAGACCAGCTCTCCCACACACTTCACCTCGGCCACACCCACGACCAGGTCTCTCACATACACTTCACCTCGGCCACACCCACGACCAGCTCTCCCACACACTTCACCTCGGCCACACCCACGACCAGGTCTCTCACATACACTTCACCTCGGCCACACCCACGACCAGCTCTCCCACACACTTCACCTCGGCCACACCCACGACCAGCTCTCCCACATACACTTCACCTCGGCCACACCCACGACCAGCTCTCCCACATACATTTCACCTCGGCCACACCCACGACCAGCTCTCCCACATACACTTCACCTCGGCCACACCCACGACCAGCTCTCCCACATACACTTCACCTCGGCCACACCCACGACCAGCTCTCCCACATACACTTCACCTCGGCCACACCCACGACCAGCTCTCCCACATACACTTCACCTCGGCCACACCCACGACCAGCTCTCCCACATACACTTCACCTCGGCCACACCCACGACCAGGTCTCCCACATACACTTCACCTCGGCCACACCCACGACCAGCTCTCCCACATACACTTCACCTCGGCCACACCCACGACCAGGTCTCTCACATACACTTCACCTCGGCCACACCCACGACCAGCTCTCCCACATACACTTCACCTCGGCCACACCCACGACCAGGTCTCTCACATACACTTCACCTCGGCCACACCCACGACCAGCTCTCCCACATACACTTCACCTCGGCCACACCCACGACCAGCTCTCCCACACACACTTCACCTCGGCCACACCCACGACCAGCTCTCCCACATACACTTCACCTCGGCCACACCCACGACCAGCTCTCCCACATACACTTCACCTCGGCTACACCCACGACCAGCTCTCCCACATACACTTCACCTCGGCCACACCCACGACCAGCTCTCCCACATACACTTCACCTCGGCCACACCCACGACCAGGTCTCTCACATACACTTCACCTCGGCCACACCAACGACCAGGTCTCTCACATACACTTCACCTCGGCCACACCCACGACCAGCTCTCCCACACACACTTCACCTCGGCCACACCCACGACCAGCTCTCCCACATACACTTCACCTCGGCCACACCCACGACCAGGTCTCTCACATACACTTCACCTCGGCCACACCCACGACCAGCTCTCCCACATACACTTCACCTCGGCCACACCCACGACCAGGTCTCCCACATACACTTCACCTCGGCCACACCCACGACCAGCTCTCCCACATACACTTCACCTCGGCCACACCCACGACCAGGTCTCTCACATACACTTCACCTCGGCCACACCCACGACCAGCTCTCCCACATACACTTCACCTCGGCCACACCCACGACCAGGTCTCTCACATACACTTCACCTCGGCCACACCCACGACCAGCTCTCCCACATACACTTCACCTCGGCCACACCCACGACCAGCTCTCCCACATACACTTCACCTCGGCCACACCCACGACCAGGTCTCTCACATACACTTCACCTCGGCCACACCCACGACCAGGTCTCCCACATACACTTCACCTCGGCCACACCCACGACCAGCTCTCCCACATACACTTCATCTCTGCCACACCCACGACCAGGTCTCCCACACACTCAGCCACACACACAACCAGCTCTCCCACACAGCCACACCCACAACCAGCTCTCCCACACAGCCACACCCACAACTAGCTCTCCCACACAGCCACACCCACAACCAGCTCTCCCACACAGCCACACCCACAACCAGCTCTCCCACACACTCAGCCACACCCACAACCAGCTCTCCCACACAGCCACACCCACGACCATTATTATTATTATTATTATTACAATCAAGGGGGAAGCGCTAAACCCGGAGGATTATACAGCGCCTGGGGGGGGGGGGGGGTATGTGGAAGGCATTCAGGCTTAATTTGGGGAACTGGAGCACAGATCCAATTCCCTAAATCAAGAGCCCCTCACCAACATCAAGGAACCTTCCTTGAGGGGACACCCACGACCAGCTCTCCCACACACACAGCCACACCCACGACCAGCTCTCCCACACAGCCACACCCACGACCAGCTCTCCCACACAGCCACACCCACGACCAGCTCTCCCACACAGCCACACCCACAACCAGCTCTCCCACACAGCCACACCCACGACCAACTCTCCCACACAGCCACACCCACGACCAGCTCTCCCACACAGCCACACCCACGACCAGCTCTCCCACACACACAGCCACACCCACGACCAGCTCTCCCACACAGCCACACCCACGACCAGCTCTCCCACACACACAGCCACACCCACGACCAGCTCTCCCACACACTTCACCTCGGCCACACCCACGACCAGGTCTCTCACATACACTTCACCTCGGCCACACCCACGACCAGCTCTCCCACACACTTCACCTCGGCCACACCCACGACCAGGTCTCTCACATACACTTCACCTCGGCCACACCCACGACCAGCTCTCCCACACACTTCACCTCGGCCACACCCACGACCAGCTCTCCCACATACACTTCACCTCGGCCACACCCACGACCAGCTCTCCCACATACATTTCACCTCGGCCACACCCACGACCAGCTCTCCCACATACACTTCACCTCGGCCACACCCACGACCAGCTCTCCCACATACACTTCACCTCGGCCACACCCACGACCAGCTCTCCCACATACACTTCACCTCGGCCACACCCACGACCAGCTCTCCCACATACACTTCACCTCGGCCACACCCACGACCAGCTCTCCCACATACACTTCACCTCGGCCACACCCACGACCAGGTCTCCCACATACACTTCACCTCGGCCACACCCACGACCAGCTCTCCCACATACACTTCACCTCGGCCACACCCACGACCAGGTCTCTAACATACACTTCACCTCGGCCACACCCACGACCAGCTCTCCCACATACACTTCACCTCGGCCACACCCACGACCAGCTCTCTCACATACACTTCACCTCGGCCACACCCACGACCAGCTCTCCCACATACACTTCACCTCGGCCACACCCACGACCAGCTCTCCCACACACACTTCACCTCGGCCACACCCACGACCAGCTCTCCCACATACACTTCACCTCGGCCACACCCACGACCAGCTCTCCCACATACACTTCACCTCGGCTACACCCACGACCAGCTCTCCCACATACACTTCACCTCGGCCACACCCACGACCAGCTCTCCCACATACACTTCACCTCGGCCACACCCACGACCAGGTCTCTCACATACACTTCACCTCGGCCACACCCACGACCAGGTCTCTCACATACACTTCACCTCGGCCACACCCACGACCAGCTCTCCCACACACACTTCACCTCGGCCACACCCACGACCAGCTCTCCCACATACACTTCACCTCGGCCACACCCACGACCAGGTCTCTCACATACACTTCACCTCGGCCACACCCACGACCAGCTCTCCCACATACACTTCACCTCGGCCACACCCACGACCAGGTCTCCCACATACACTTCACCTCGGCCACACCCACGACCAGCTCTCCCACATACACTTCACCTCGGCCACACCCACGACCAGGTCTCTCACATACACTTCACCTCGGCCACACCCACGACCAGCTCTCCCACATACACTTCACCTCGGCCACACCCACGACCAGGTCTCTCACATACACTTCACCTCGGCCACACCCACGACCAGCTCTCCCACATACACTTCACCTCGGCCACACCCACGACCAGCTCTCCCACATACACTTCACCTCGGCCACACCCACGACCAGGTCTCTCACATACACTTCACCTCGGCCACACCCACGACCAGGTCTCCCACATACACTTCACCTCGGCCACACCCACGACCAGCTCTCCCACATACACTTCATCTCTGCCACACCCACGACCAGGTCTCCCACACACTCAGCCACACACACAACCAGCTCTCCCACACAGCCACACCCACAACCAGCTCTCCCACACAGCCACACCCACAACTAGCTCTCCCACACAGCCACACCCACAACCAGCTCTCCCACACAGCCACACCCACAACCAGCTCTCCCACACACTCAGCCACACCCACAACCAGCTCTCCCACACAGCCACACCCACGACCAGCTCTCCCACACACACACCCACACCCACACCCAGCTCTCCCACACAGCCACACCCACGACCAGCTCTCCCACACAGCCACACCCACGACCAGCTCTCCCACACAGCCACACCCACAACCAGCTCTCCCACACAGCCACACCCACGACCAACTCTCCCACACAGCCACACCCACGACCAGCTCTCCCACACAGCCACACCCACGACCAGCTCTCCCACACACACAGCCACACCCACGACCAGCTCTCCCACACAGCCACACCCACGACCAACTCTCCCACACAGCCACACCCACGACTAGCTCTCCCACACAGCCACACCCACGACCAACTCTCCCACACAGCCACACCCACGACCAGCTCTCCCACACACACAGCCACACCCACGACCAGCTCTCCCACACAGCCACACCCACGACCAGCTCTCCCACACACTCAGCCACACCCACGACCAGCTCTCCCACACAGCCACACCCACGACCAGCTCTCCCACACAGCCACCCCCACGACCAGCTCTCCCACACAGCCACACCCACGACCAGCTCTCCCACACAGCCACACCCACAACCAGCTCTCCCACACAGCCACACCCACGAGCAGCGCTCCCACACAGCCACACCCACAACCAGCTCTCCCACACAGCCACACGCACGACCAGCTCTCCCACACAGCCACACCCACGACCAGCTCTCCCACACAGCCACACCCACGACCAGCTCTCCCACACAGACACACCCACAACCAGCTCTCCCACACAGCCACACCCACGACCAGCTCTCCCACACAGCCACACCCACGACCAGCTCTCCCACACAGCCACACCCACGACCATCTCTCCCACACACTCAGCCACACCCACGACCAGCTCTCCCACACACTCAGCCACACCCACGACCAGCTCTCCCACACAGCCACACCCACGACCAGCTCTCCCACACAGCCACACCCACGACCAGCTCTCCCACACAGCCACACCCACGACCAGCTCTCCCACACAGCCACACCCACGACCAGCTCTCCCACACAGCCACACCCACGACCAGCTCTCCCACACAGCCACACCCACGACCAGCTCTCCCACACAGCCACACCCACAACCAGCTCTCCCACACAGCCACACCCACGACCAGCTCTCCCACACAGCCACACCCACGACCAGCTCTCCCACACAGCCACACCCACGACCAGCTCTCCCACACAGCCACACCCACGACCAGCTCTCCCACACAGCCACACCCACGACCAGCTCTCCCACACAGCCACACCCACGACCAGCTCTCCCACACAGCCACACCCACGACCAGCTCTCCCACACAGCCACACCCACGACCAGCTCTCCCACACAGCCACACCCACGACCAGCTCTCCCACACAGCCACACCCACGACCAGCTCTCCCACACAGCCACACCCACGACCAGCTCTCCCACACAGCCACACCCACGACCAGCTCTCCCACACAGCCACACCCACGACCAGCTCTCCCACACAGCCACACCCACGACCAGCTCTCCCACACAGCCACACCCACGACCAGCTCTCCCACACAGCCACACCCACGACCAGCTCTCCCACACAAACAGCCACACCCACGACCAGCTCTCCCACACACTCAGCCACACCCACAACCAGCTCTCCCACACAGCCACACCCACGACCAGCTCTCCCACACACACAGCCACACCCACGACCAGCTCTCCCACACAGCCACACCCACGACCAGCTCTCCCACACAGCCACACCCACGACCAGCTCTCCCACACAGCCACACCCACGACCAGCTCTCCCACACAGCCACACCCACGACCAGCTCTCCCACACAGCCACACCCACGACCAGCTCTCCCACACTGCCACACCCACGACCAGCTCTCCCACACACTCAGCCACACCCACGACCAGCTCTCCCACACACACAGCCACACCCACGACCAGCTCTCCCACACAGCCACACCCACGACCAGCTCTCCCACACAGCCACACCCACGACCAGCTCTCCCACACAGCCACACCCACGACCAGCTCTCCCACACAGCCACACCCACGACCAGCTCTCCCACACAGCCACACCCACGACCAGCTCTCCCACACAGCCACACCCACGACCAGCTCTCCCACACAGCCACACCCACGACCAGCTCTCCCACACAGCCACACCCACGACCAGCTCTCCCACACAGCCACACCCACGACCAGCTCTCCCACACAGCCACACCCACGACCAGCTCTCCCACACAGCCACACCCACGACCAGCTCTCCCACACAGCCACACCCACGACCAGCTCTCCCACACAGCCACACCCACGACCAGCTCTCCCACACACACAGCCACACCCACGACCAGCTCTCCCACACACTCAGCCACACCCACAACCAGCTCTCCCACACAGCCACACCCACGACCAGCTCTCCCACACACACAGCCACACCCACGACCAGCTCTCCCACACAGCCACACCCACGACCAGCTCTCCCACACAGCCACACCCACGACCAGCTCTCCCACACAGCCACACCCACGACCAGCTCTCCCACACAGCCACACCCACGACCAGCTCTCCCACACAGCCACACCCACGACCAGCTCTCCCACACAGCCACACCCACGACCAGCTCTCCCACACAGCCACACCCACGACCAGCTCTCCCACACAGCCACACCCACGACCAGCTCTCCCACACACTCAGCCACACCCACGACCAGCTCTCCCACACACACAGCCACACCCACGACCAGCTCTCCCACACAGCCACACCCACGACCAGCTCTCCCACACAGCCACACCCACGACCAGCTCTCCCACACAGCCACACCCACGACCAGCTCTCCCACACAGCCACACCCACGACCAGCTCTCCCACACAGCCACACCCACGACCAGCTCTCCCACACAGCCACACCCACGACCAGCTCTCCCACACAGCCACACCCACGACCAGCTCTCCCACACAGCCACACCCACGACCAGCTCTCCCACACAGCCACACCCACGACCAGCTCTCCCACACAGCCACACCCACGACCAGCTCTCCCACACAGCCACACCCACGACCAGCTCTCCCACACAGCCACACCCACGACCAGCTCTCCCACACAGCCACACCCACGACCAGCTCTCCCACACAGCCACACCCACGACCAGCTCTCCCACACAGCCACACCCACGACCAGCTCTCCCACACAGCCACACCCACGACCAGCTCTCCCACACACACAGCCACACCCACGACCAGCTCTCCCACACACACAGCCACACCCACGACCAGCTCTCCCACACAGCCACACCCACGACCAGCTCTCCCACACAGCCACACCCACGACCAGCTCTCCCACACACCCACACCCACGACAAGCACTCCCACACACACAGCCACACCCACGACCAGCTCTCCCACACACACAGCCACACCCACGACCAGCTCTCCCACACAGCCACACCCACGACCAGCTCTCCCACACAGCCACACCCACGACCAGCTCTCCCACACAGCCACACCCACGACCAGCTCTCCCACACAGCCACACCCACGACCAGCTCTCCCACACAGCCACACCCACGACCAGCTCTCCCACACAGCCACACCCACGACCAGCTCTCCCACACAGCCACACCCACGACCAGCTCTCCCACACAGCCACACCCACGACCAGCTCTCCCACACAGCCACACCCACGACCAGCTCTCCCACACAGCCACACCCACGACCAGCTCTCCCACACAGCCACACCCACGACCAGCTCTCCCACACAGCCACACCCACGACCAGCTCTCCCACACAGCCACACCCACGACCAGCTCTCCCACACAGCCACACCCACGACCAGCTCTCCCACACAGCCACACCCACGACCAGCTCTCCCACACAGCCACACCCACGACCAGCTCTCCCACACAGCCACACCCACGACCAGCTCTCCCACACAGCCACACCCACGACCAGCTCTCCCACACAGCCACACCCACGACCAGCTCTCCCACACAGCCACACCCACGACCAGCTCTCCCACACAGCCACACCCACGACCAGCTCTCCCACACAGCCACACCCACGACCAGCTCTCCCACACACACCAACTTTATTATGGTACATCCACCACCAAACATATATGAGAATAATTCAATAAATAATAACTAACAGCACTACGAATAATAACAGATAATAATAAGTGATAACTATAGTAATAGATAATAAGAGGTAATAAATAATAATTATAATAAAAATAGATAATAAAATACCATACAATAACATAACATCACAGATAGTATAATCACAACTAAGCGCTAAACCCAAAAGGGTCAATAATAATAACTTCATAAAAACAGGTAATATTTAAATTATGAAACATATAAGATTTAACATAGACTTTATTACAGAAAGTGTTGAAGTTATTACTGTGACGGATGTCTGTGATACAGGTTGGTGACTGACGGATTCTGCAGCGGTAGTTACAACGATCTTCCTGGTGTGTAAGTAAGTTATTCTGGTATACACAAATACAGTTACATAGATTATCATACATAGCAGCATATGTGTAGAGAACCTGGGATAATCCAAAAAAAGTCTGACATTGACTTATTCCATTGGTGTGCAGTCTGTTCCTCTGCTTAAACTGCATCTGCAAGGCTTAAATACCACCTTTAACCATGTACCAGCTTGGGGCTTAAATACCACCTTTAACCATGTACCAGCTTGGGGCTTAAATACCACCTTTAACCATGTACCAGCTTGGGGCTTAAATACCACCTTTAACCATGTACCAGCTTGGGGCTTAAATACCACCTTTAACCATGTACCAGCTTGGGGTTTAAATACCACCTTTAACCATGTACCAGATTGGGGCTTAAATACCACCTTTAACCATGTACCAGCTTGGGGCTTAAATACCACCTTTAACCATGTACCAGCTTGAGGCTTAAATACCACCTTTAACCATGTACCAGCTTGGGGCTTAAATACCACCTTTAACCATGTACCAGCTTGGGGCTTAAATACCACCTTTAACCATGTACCAGCTTGGGGCTTAAATACCACCTTTAACCATGTACCAGCTTGGGGCTTAAATACCACCTTTAACCATGTACCAGCTTGGGGCTTAAATACCACCTTTAACCATGTACCAGCTTGGGGCTTAAATACCACCTTTAACCATGTACCAGCTTGGGGCTTAAATACCACCTTTAACCATGTACCAGCTTGGGGCTTAAATACCACCTTTAACCATGTACCAGCTTGGGGCTTAAATACCACCTTTAACCATGTACCAGCTTGGGGCTTAAATACCACCTTTAACCATGTACCAGCTTGGGGCTTAAATACCACCTTTAACCATGTACCAGCTTGGGGCTTAAATACCACCTTTAACCATGTACCAGCTTGGGGCTTAAATACCACCTTTAACCATGTACCAGCTTGGGGCTTAAATACCACCTTTAACCATGTACCAGCTTGGGGCTTAAATACCACCTTTAACCATGTACCAGCTTGGGTCTTAAATACCACCTTTAACCATGTACCAGCTTGGGGCTTAAATACCACCTTTAACCATGTACCAGCTTGGGGCTTAAATACCACCTTTAACCATGTACCAGCTTGGGGCTTAAATACCACCTTTATCAATGTACCAGCTTGGGTCTTAAATACCACCTTTATCCATGTACCAGCTTGGAGCTTAAATACCACCTTTAACCATGTACCAGCTTGGGGCTTAAATACCACCTTTAACCATGTACCAGCTTGGGGCTTAAATACCACCTTTAACCATGTACCAGCTTGGGGCTTAAATACCACCTTTAACCATGTACCAGCTTGGAGCTTAAATACCACCTTTAACCATGTACCAGCTTGGGGCTTAAATACCACCTTTATCCATGTACCAGCTTGGGGCTTAAATACCACCTTTAACCATGTACCAGCTTGGGGCTTAAATACCACCTTTAACCATGTACCAGCTTGGGGCTTAAATACCACCTTTAACCATGTACCAGCTTGGGGCTTAAATACCACCTTTAACCATGTACCAGCTTGGGGCTTAAATACCACCTTTAACCATGTACCAGCTTGGGGCTTAAATACCACCTTTAACCATGTACCAGCTTGGGGCTTAAATACCACCTTTAACCATGTACCAGCTTGGGGCTTAAATACCACCTTTAACCATGTACCAGCTTGGGGCTTAAATACCACCTTTAACCATGTACCAGCTTGGGGCTTAAATACCACCTTTAACCATGTACCAGCTTGGGGCTTAAATACCACCTTTAACCATGTACCAGCTTGGGGCTTAAATACCACCTTTAACCATGTACCAGCTTGGGGCTTAAATACCACCTTTAACCATGTACCAGCTTGGGGCTTAAATACCACCTTTAACCATGTACCAGCTTGGGGCTTAAATACCACCTTTAACCATGTACCAGCTTGGGGCTTAAATACCACCTTTAACCATGTACCAGCTTGGGGCTTAAATACCACCTTTAACCATGTACCAGCTTGGGGCTTAAATACCACCTTTAACCATGTACCAGCTTGGGGCTTAAATACCACCTTTAACCATGTACCAGCTTGGGGCTTAAATACCACCTTTAACCATGTACCAGCTTGGGTCTTAAATACCACCTTTAACCATGTACCAGCTTGGGGCTTAAATACCACCTTTAACCATGTACCAGCTTGGGGCTTAAATACCACCTTTAACCATGTACCAGCTTGGGGCTTAAATACCACCTTTATCAATGTACCAGCTTGGGTCTTAAATACCACCTTTATCCATGTACCAGCTTGGAGCTTAAATACCACCTTTAACCATGTACCAGCTTGGGGCTTAAATACCACCTTTAACCATGTACCAGCTTGGGGCTTAAATACCACCTTTAACCATGTACCAGCTTGGGGCTTAAATACCACCTTTAACCATGTACCAGCTTGGGTCTTAAATACCACCTTTAACCATGTACCAGCTTGGGGCTTAAATACCACCTTTAACCATGTACCAGCTTGGGGCTTAAATACCACCTTTAACCATGTACCAGCTTGGGGCTTAAATACCACCTTTATCAATGTACCAGCTTGGGTCTTAAATACCACCTTTATCCATGTACCAGCTTGGAGCTTAAATACCACCTTTAACCATGTACCAGCTTGGGGCTTAAATACCACCTTTAACCATGTACCAGCTTGGGGCTTAAATACCACCTTTAACCATGTACCAGCTTGGGGCTTAAATACCACCTTTAACCATGTACCAGCTTGGGGCTTAAATACCACCTTTAACCATGTACCAGCTTGGGGCTTAAATACCACCTTTAACCATGTACCAGCTTGGGGCTTAAATACCACCTTTAACCATGTACCAGCTTGGGGCTTAAATACCACCTTTAACCATGTACCAGCTTGGGGCTTAAATACCACCTTTAACCATGTACCAGCTTGGGGCTTAAATACCACCTTTAACCATGTACCAGCTTGGGTCTTAAATACCACCTTTAACCATGTACCAGCTTGGGGCTTAAATACCACCTTTAACCATGTACCAGCTTGGGGCTTAAATACCACCTTTAACCATGTACCAGCTTGGGGCTTAAATACCACCTTTATCAATGTACCAGCTTGGGTCTTAAATACCACCTTTATCCATGTACCAGCTTGGAGCTTAAATACCACCTTTAACCATGTACCAGCTTGGGGCTTAAATACCACCTTTAACCATGTACCAGCTTGGGGCTTAAATACCACCTTTAACCATGTACCAGCTTGGGGCTTAAATACCACCTTTAACCATGTACCAGCTTGGAGCTTAAATACCACCTTTAACCATGTACCAGCTTGGGGCTTAAATACCACCTTTATCCATGTACCAGCTTGGGGCTTAAATACCACCTTTAACCATGTACCAGCTTGGGGCTTAAATACCACCTTTAACCATGTACCAGCTTGGGGCTTAAATACCACCTTTAACCATGTACCAGCTTGGGGCTTAAATACCACCTTTAACCATGTACCAGCTTGGGGCTTAAATACCACCTTTAACCATGTACCAGCTTGGGGCTTAAATACCACCTTTAACCATGTACCAGCTTGGGGCTTAAATACCACCTTTAACCATGTACCAGCTTGGGGCTTAAATACCACCTTTAACCATGTACCAGCTTGGGGCTTAAATACCACCTTTAACCATGTACCAGCTTGGGGCTTAAATACCACCTTTAACCATGTACCAGCTTGGGGCTTAAATACCACCTTTAACCATGTACCAGCTTGGGGCTTAAATACCACCTTTAACCATGTACCAGCTTGGGGCTTAAATACCACCTTTAACCATGTACCAGCTTGGGGCTTAAATACCACCTTTAACCATGTACGAGCTTGGAGCTTAAATACCACCTTTAACCATGTACCAGCATGGGGCTCAAATACCACCTTTATCCATGTACCAGCTTGGGGCTCAAATACCACCTTTAACCATGTACCAGCTTGGGGCTTAAATACCACCTTCAACCATGTACCAGCTTGGGGCTTAAATACCACCTTTAACCATGTACCAGCTTGGGGCTTAAATACCACCTTTAACCATGTACCAGCTTGGGGCTTAAATACCACCTTTAACCATGTACCAGCTTGGGGCTTAAATACCACCTTTAACCATGTACCAGCTTGGGGCTTAAATACCACCTTTAACCATGTACCAGCTTGGGGCTTAAATACCACCTTTAACCATGTACCAGCTTGGGGCTTAAATACCACCTTTAACCATGTACCAGCTTGGGTCTTAAATACCACCTTTAACCATGTATCAGCTTGGGGCTTAAATACCACCTTTAACCATGTACCAGCTTGGGGCTTAAATACCACCTTTAACCATGTACCAGCTTGGGGCTTAAATACCACCTTTAACCATGTACCAGCTTGGGGCTTAAATACCACCTTTAACCATGTACCAGCTTGGGGCTTAAATACCACCTTTAACCATGTACCAGCTTGGGGCTTAAATACCACCTTTAACCATGTACCAGCTTGGAGCTTAAATACCACCTTTAACCATGTACCAGCTTGGGGCTTAAATACCACCTTTAACCATGTACCAGCTTGGGTCTTAAATACCACCTTTAACCATGTACCAGCTTGGGGCTTAAATACCACCTTTAACCATGTACCAGCTTGGGGCTTAAATACCACCTTTAACCATGTACCAGCTTGGGGCTTAAATACCACCTTTAACCATGTACCAGCTTGGGGCTTAAATACCACCTTTAACCATGTACCAGCTTGGGGCTTAAATACCACCTTTAACCATGTACCAGCTTGGGTCTTAAATACCACCTTTAACCATGTACCAGCTTGGGGCTTAAATACCACCTTTAACCATGTACCAGCTTGGAGCTTAATTACCACCTTTAACCATGTACCAGCTTGGGGCTTAAATACCACCTTTAACCATGTACCAGCTTGGGACTTAAATACCACCTTTAACCATGTACCAGCTTGGGGCTTAAATACCACCTTTAACCATGTACCAGCTTGGGGCTTAAATACCACCTTTAACCATGTACCAGCTTGGGGCTTAAATACCACCTTTAACCATGTACCAGCTTGGGGCTTAAATACCACCTTTAACCATGTACCAGCTTGGGGCTTAAATACCACCTTTAACCATGTACCAGCTTGGGGCTTAAATACCACCTTTAACCATGTACCAGCTTGGGGCTTAAATACCACCTTTAACCATGTACCAGCTTGGGGCTTAAATACCACCTTTAACCATGTACCAGCTTGGGGCTTAAATACCACCTTTAACCATGTACCAGCTTGGGGCTTAAATACCACCTTTAACCATGTACCAGCTTGGGGTTTAAATACCACCTTTAACCATGTACCAGCTTGGGGCTTAAATACCACCTTTAACCATGTACCAGCTTGGGGCTTAAATACCACCTTTAACCATGTACCAGCTTGGGGCTTAAATACCACCTTTATCCATGTACCAGCTTGGGGCTTAAATACCACCTTTATCCATGTACCAGCTTGGGGCTTAAATACCACCTTTAACCATGTACCAGCTTGGGGCTTAAATACCACCTTTAACCATGTACCAGCTTGGGGCTTAAATACCACCTTTAACCATGTACCAGCTTGGGGCTTAAATACCACCTTTAACCATGTACCAGCTTGGGGCTTAAATACCACCTTTAACCATGTACCAGCTTGGGGCTTAAATACCACCTTTATCCATGTACCAGCTTGGGGCTTAAATACCACCTTTATCCATGTACCAGCTTGGGGCTTAAATACCACCTTTAACCATGTACCAGCTTGGGGCTTAAATACCACCTTTAACCATGTACCAGCTTGGGGCTTAAATACCACCTTTAACCATGTACCAGCTTGGGGCTTAAATACCACCTTTAACCATGTACCAGCTTGGGGCTTAAATACCACCTTTAACCATGTACCAGCTTGGGGCTTAAATACCACCTTTAACCATGTACCAGCTTGGGGCTTAAATACCACCTTTAACCATGTACCAGCTTGGGGCTTAAATACCACCTTTAACCATGTACCAGCTTGGGGCTTAAATACCACCTTTAACCATGTACCAGCTTGGGGCTTAAATACCACCTTTAACCATGTACCAGCTTGGGGCTTAAATACCACCTTTAACCATGTACCAGCTTGGAGCTTAAATACCACCTTTAACCATGTACCAGCTTGGGGCTTAAATACCACCTTTAACCATGTACCAGCTTGGGGCTTAAATACCACCTTTAACCATGTACCAGCTTGGGGCTTAAATACTACCTTTAACCATGTACCAGCTTGGGGCTTAAATACCACCTTTAACCATGTACCAGCTTGGGGCTTAAATACCACCTTTAACCATGTACCAGCTTGGGGCTTAAATACCACCTTTAACCATGTACCAGCTTGGGGCGTAAATACCACCTTTAACCATGTACCAGCTTGGGGATTAAATACCACCTTTAACCATGTACCAGCTAGGGGCTTAAATACCACCTTTAACCATGTACCAGCTTGGGGCTTAAATACCACCTTTAACCATGTACCAGCTTGGGGCTTAAATACCACCTTTATCCATGTACCAGCTTGGGGCTTAAATACCACCTTTATCCATGTACCAGCTTGGGGCTTAAATACCACCTTTAACCATGTACCAGCTTGGGGCTTAAATACCACCTTTAACCATGTACCAGCTTGGGGCTTAAATACCACCTTTAACCATGTACCAGCTTGGGGCTTGAACACCACCTTTAACCATGTACCAGCTTGGTTACATGGTTAAAGGTGGGGGGGGGGGGTGTATACCAACAGCATTTACATTGTTCCAGTAGCCACTTTAGCTATTCTGAACAATGTTGTAACTTCCAGAGTCATATCACTGAGTTGTACCTGCGGCTGAGAGCCAGTCTCTGTATTCTGTATTTCAAAATTGAATGTTGTCAGAATTCAGTCAGACATGTGGGAGACTAGTGACCTCTGTACCAACACCAGGTATACCATCTGTCACTGTAACCAACACCAGGTACACCATCTGTCACTGTAACCAACACCAGGTACACCATCTGTCACTGTAACCAACACCAGGTACACCATCTGTCACTGTAACCAACACCAGGTACACCATCTGTCACTGTAACCAACACCAGGTACACCATCTGTCACTGACTGTAACCAACACCAGGTACACCATCTGTCACTGTAACCAACACCAGGTACACCATCTGTCACTGTAACCAACACCAGGTACACCATCTGTCACTGTAACCAACACCAGGTACACCATCTGTCACTGTAACCAACACCAGGTTCACCATCTGTCACTGACTGTAACCAACACCAGGTCCACCATCTGTCACTGTAACCAACACCAGGTACACCATCTGTCACTGTAACCAACACCAGGTACACCATCTGTCACTGTAACCAACACCAGGTACACCATCTGTCACTGTAACCAACACCAGGTTCACCATCTGTCACTGACTGTAACCAACACCAGGTACACCATCTGTCACTGTAACCAACACCAGGTACACCATCTGTCACTGTAACCAACACCAGGTACACCATCTGTCACTGTAACCAACACCAGGTACACCATCTGTCACTGTAACCAACACCAGGTACACCATCTGTCACTGTAACCAACACCAGGTACACCATCTGTCACTGTAACCAACACCAGGTACACCATCTGTCACTGACTGTAACCAACACCAGGTACACCATCTGTCACTGACTGTAACTAAAACCAGGTACACCATCTGTCACTGGCTGTAACCAACGCCAGGTACACCATCTGTCACTGGCTGTAACCAACGCCAGGTACACCATCTGTCACTGACTGTAACCAACACCAGGTACACCATCTGTCACTGACTGTAACCAACACCAGGTACACCATCTGTCACTGTAACCAACACCAGGTACACCATCTGTCACTGACTGTAACCAACACCAGGTACACCATCTGTCACTGTAACCAACACCAGGTACACCATCTGTCACTGTAACCAACACCAGGTACACCATCTGTCACTGACTGTAACCAACACCAGGTACACCATCTGTCACTGTAACCAACACCAGGTACACCATCTGTCACTGACTGTAACCAACACCAGGTACACCATCTGTCACTGTAACCAACACCAGGTACACCATCTGTCACTGACTGTAACCAACACCAGGTACACCATCTGTCACTGTAACCAACACCAGGTACACCATCTGTCACTGACTGTAACCAACACCAGGTACACCATCTGTCACTGTAACCAACACCAAGTACACCATCTGTCACTGTAACCAACACCAGGTTCACCATCTGTCACTGTAACCAACACCAGGTACACCATCTGTCACTGACTGTAACCAACACCAGGTACACCATCTGTCACTGACTGTAACCAACACCAGGTACACCATCTGTCACTGTACCCAACACCAGGTACACCATCTGTCACTGTAACCAACACCAGGTACACCATCTGTCACTGACTGTAACCAACACCAGGTACACCATCTGTCACTGTAACCAACACCAGGTACACCATCTGTCACTGTAACCAACACCAGGTACACCATCTGTCACTGACTGTAACCAACACCAGGTACACCATCTGTCACTGTAACCAACACCAGGTACACCATCTGTCACTGTAACCAACACCAGGTACACCATCTGTCACTGACTGTAACCAACACCAGGTACACCATCTGTCACTGTAACCAACACCAGGTACACCATCTGTCACTGACTGTAACCAACACCAGGTACACCATCTGTCACTGTAACCAACACCAGGTACACCATCTGTCACTGTAACCAACACCAGGTACACCATCTGTCACTGACTGTAACCAACACCAGGTACACCATCTGTCACTGTAACCAACACCAGGTACACCATCTGTCACTGTAACCAACACCAGGTACACCATCTGTCACTGACTGTAACCAACACCAGGTACACCATCTGTCACTGTAACCAACACCAGGTACACCATCTGTCACTGTAACCAACACCAGGTACACCATCTGTCACTGTAACCAACACCAGGTACACCATCTGTCACTGACTGTAACCAACACCAGGTACACCATCTGTCACTGTAACCAACACCAGGTACACCATCTGTCACTGTAACCAACACCAGGTTCACCATCTGTCACTGACTGTAACCAACGCCAGGTACACCATCTGTCACTGTAACCAACACCAGGTACACCATCTGTCACTGACTGTAACCAACGCCAGGTACACCATCTGTCACTGACTGTAACCAACACCAGGTACACCATCTGTCACTGACTGTAACCAACGCCAGGTACACCATCTGTCACTGACTGTAACCAACACCAGGTACACCATCTGTCACTGACTGTAACCAACGCCAGGTACACCATCTGTCACTGTAACCAACACCAGGTACACCATCTGTCACTGTAACCAACACCAGGTACACCATCTGTCACTGACTGTAACCAACACCAGGTACACCATCTGTCACTGACTGTAACCAACACCAGGTACACCATCTGTCACTGTAACCAACACCAGGTACACCATCTGTCACTGACTGTAACCAACACCAGGTACACCATCTGTCACTGTAACCAACACCAGGTACACCATCTGTCACTGGCTGTAACCAACACCAGGTACACCATCTGTCACTGACTGTAACCAACGCCAGGTACACCATCTGTCACTGTAACCAACACCAGGTACACCATCTGTCACTGTAACCAACACCAGGTACACCATCTGTCACTGACTGTAACCAACACCAGGTACACCATCTGTCACTGACTGTAACCAACGCCAGGTACACCATCTGTCACTGACTGTAACCAACACCAGGTACACCATCTGTCACTGACTGTAACCAACACCAGGTACACCATCTGTCACTGTAACCAACACCAGGTACACCATCTGTCACTGTAACCAACACCAGGTACACCATCTGTCACTGTAACCAACACCAGGTACACCATCTGTCACTGTAACCAACACCAGGTACACCATCTGTCACTGTAACCAACACCAGGTACACCATCTGTCACTGTAACCAACACCAGGTACACCATCTGTCACTGACTGTAACCAACACCAGGTACACCATCTGTCACTGTAACCAACACCAGGTACACCATCTGTCACTGTAACCAACACCAGGTACACAATCTGTCACTGTAACCAACACCAGGTACACCATCTGTCACTGTAACCAACACCAGGTACACCATCTGTCACTGTAACCAACACCAGGTACACCATCTGTCACTGAGTGTAACCAACACCAGGTACACCATCTGTCACTGTAACCAACACCAGGTACACCATCTGTCACTGTAACCAACACCAGGTACACCATCTGTCACTGTAACCAACACCAGGTACACCATCTGTCACTGACTGTAACCAACACCAGGTACACCATCTGTCACTGTAACCAACACCAGGTACACCATCTGTCACTGTAACCAACACCAGGTACACCATCTGTCACTGTAACCAACACCAGGTACACCATCTGTCACTGACTGTAACCAACACCAGGTACACCATCTGTCACTGTAACCAACACCAGGTACACCATCTGTCACTGTAACCAACACCTGGTACACCATCTGTCACTGACTGTAACCAACACCAGGTACACCATCTGTCACTGTAACCAACACCAGGTACACCATCTGTCACTGACTGTAACCAACACCAGGTACACCATCTGTCACTGACTGTAACCAACACCAGGTACACCATCTGTCACTGTAACCAACGCCAGGTACACCATCTGTCACTGTAACCAACACCAGGTACACCATCTGTCACTGACTGTAACCAACGCCAGGTACACCATCTGTCACTGTAACCAACACCAGGTACACCATCTGTCACTGACTGTAACCAACACCAGGTACACCATCTGTCACTGTAACCAACACCAGGTACACCATCTGTCACTGACTGTAACCAACACCAGGTTCACCATCTGTCACTGACTGTAACCAACACCAGGTACACCATCTGTCACTGACTGTAACCAACACCAGGTACACCATCTGTCACTGACTGTAACCAACACCAGGTACACCATCTGTCACTGTAACCAACACCAGGTACACCATCTGTCACTGTAACCAACACCAGGTACACCATCTGTCACTGACTGTAACCAACACCAGGTACACCATCTGTCACTGTAACCAACACCAGGTACACCATCTGTCACTGACTGTAACCAACACCAGGTACACCATCTGTCACTGTAACCAACACCAGGTACACCATCTGTCACTGTAACCAACACCAGGTACACCATCTGTCACTGACTGTAACCAACACCAGGTACACCATCTGTCACTCACTGTAACCAACACCAGGTACACCATCTGTCACTGTAACCAACACCAGGTACACCATCTGTCACTGTAACCAACACCAGGTACACCATCTGTCACTGACTGTAACCAACACCAGGTACACCATCTGTCACTGTAACCAGCACCAGGTACACCATCTGTCACTGTAACCAACACCAGGTACACCATCTGTCACTGACTGTAACCAACACCAGGTACACCATCTGTCACTGTAACCAACACCAGGTACACCATCTGTCACTGTAACCAACACCAGGTACACCATCTGTCACTGACTGTAACCATCTGGCAGTAATATTTGGAGAGAGAGAGAGAGAGAGAGAGAGAGAGAGAGAGAGAGAGGCTGGGACAGAATGAGAAGCAACAGATAACTGAAGTAACAGTAAGAGACAGCAACAACTAACAGTAAGAGACAGCAATAAGTAACAGTAAGAGACAGCAACAACTAACAGTAAGAAACAGCAATAAGTAACAGTAAGAGACAGCAATAAGTAACAGTAAGAGACAGCAATAAGTAACAGTAAGAGACAGCAATAAGTAACAGTAAGAGACAGCAATAAGTAACAGTAAGACAACAACAACTAACAGTAAGAGACAGCAATAAGTAACAGTAAGAGTCAGCAATAAGTAACAATAAAAGACAGCAATAAGTAACAGTAAGAGACAGCAATAAGTAACAGTAAGACAACAACAACTAACAGTAAGAGACAGCAATAAGTAACAGCAAGAGTCAGCAATAAGTAACAGTAAGAGACAGCAATAAGTAACAGTAAGAGTCAGCAATAAGTAACAGTAAGAGTCAGCAATAAGTAACAGTAAGAGACAGCAATAAGTAACAATAAGAGTCAGCAATAAGTAACAGTAAGAGACAGCAATAAGTAACAGTAAGAGTCAGCAATAAGTAACAGTAAGAGTCAGCAATAAGTAACAGTAAGAGACAGCAATAAGTAACAGTAAGAGTCAGCAATAAGTAACAGTAAGAGACAGCAATAAGTAACAGTAAGAGTCAGCAATAAGTAAGAGTATGAGTCAGCAATAAGTAACAGTAAGAGTCAGCAACAAGTAACAGTATGAGTCAGCAATAAGTAACAGTAAGAGACAGCAATAAGTAACAGTAAGAGTCAGCAATAAGTAACAGTATGAGTCAGCAATAAGTAACAGTAAGAGTCAGCAATAAGTAACAGTATGAGTCAGCAATAAGTAACAGTAAGAGACAGCAATAAGTAACAGTAAGAGTCAGCAATAAGTAACAGTAAGAGACAGCAATAAGTAACAGTAAGAGTCAGCAATAAGTAACAGTATGAGTCAGCAATAAGTAACAGTAAGAGACAGCAATAAGTAACAGTAAGAGTCAGCAATAAGTAACAGTAAGAGACAGCAATAAGTAACAGTAAGAGTCAGCAATAAGTAACAGTAAGTGACAGCAATAAGTAACAGTAAGAGTCAGCAATAAGTAACAGTAAGAGAAGTAACAGTACGACAACAACAACTAACAGTAAGAGACAGCAATAAGTAAAAGTAAGAGTCAGCAATAAGTAACAGTAAGAGAAGTAACAGTACGACAACAACAACTAACAGTAAGAGACAGCAATAAGTAACAGTAAGAGTCAGCAATAAGTAACAGTATGAGTCAGCAATAAGTAACAGTAAGAGACAGCAATAAGTAACAGTAAGAGACAGCAATAAGTAACAGTAAGAGACAGCAATAAGTAACAGTAAGAGACAGCAATAAGTAACAGTAAGAGACAGCAATAAGTAACAGTAAGAGACAGCAATAAGTAACAGTAAGAGTCAGCAATAAGTAACAGGAAGAGTCAGCAATAAGTAACAGTAAGAGTCAGCAATAAGTAACCGTAAGAGACAGCAATAAGTAACAGTAAGAGTCAGCAATAAGTAACAGTAAGAGACAGCAATAAGTAACAGTATGAGTCAGCAATAAGTAACAGTAAGAGAAGTAACAGTACGACAACAACAACTAACAGTAAGAGACAGCAATAAGTAACAGTAAGAGTCAGCAATAAGTAACAGTAAGAGTCAGCAATAAGTAACAGTAAGAGACAGCAATAATTAACAGTAAGAGTCAGCAATAAGTAACAGTAAGAGACGGCAATAAGTAACAGTAAGAGTCAGCAATAAGTAACAGTAAGAGACAGCAATAAGTAACAGTAAGAGTCAGCAATAAGTAACAGCAAGAGACAGCAATAAGTAACATTAAGAGTCAGCAATAAGTAACAGTAAGAGTCAGCAATAAGTAACAGTAAGAGACAGCAATAAGTAACAGTAAGAGTCAGCAATAAGTAACAGTAAGAGTCAGCAATAAGTAACAGTAAGAGACAGCAATAAGTAACAGTAAGTGTCAGCAATAAGTAACAGTAAGAGACAGCAATAAGTAACAGCAAGAGAAGTAATAGTAAGATTCATCAATAAGTAACAGTAAGAGTCAGCAATAAGTAACAGTAAGAGACAGCAATAAGTAACAGTAAGAGTCAGCAACATGTAACAGTAAGAGACAGCAATAAGTAACAGTAAGAGTCAGCAACATGTAACAGTAAGAGTCAGCAATAAGTAACAGAAAGAGTCAGCAATAAGTAACAGTAAGAGTCAGCAACATGTAACAGTAAGAGACAGCAATAAGTAACAGCAAGAGAAGTAATAGTAAGAGTCAGCAATAAGTAACAGTAAGAGTCAGCAAAAAGTAACAGTAAGAGTCAGCAATAAGTAACAGTAAGAGTCAGCAATAAGTAACAGTAAGAGTCAGAAATAAGTAACAGTAAGAGACAGCAATAAGTAACAGTAAGAGACAGCAATAAGTAACAGCAAGAGAAGTAATAGTAAGAGTCAGCAATAAGTAACAGTAAGAGTCAGTAATAAGTAACAGTAAGAGTCAGCAATAAGTAACAGTAAGAGTCAGCAATAAGTAACAGTAAGAGTCAGCAATAAGTAACAGTAAGAGTCAGCAATAAGCAACAGTAAGAGTCAGCAAAAAGTAACAGTAAGAGTCAGCAATAAGTAACAGTAAGAGTCAGCAATAAGCAACAGTAAGAGTCAGCAAAAGGTAACAGTAAGAGTCAGCAATAAGTAACAGTAAGAGCCAGCAATAAGTAACAGTAAGAGACAGCAATAAGTAACAGTAAGAGTCAGCAATAAGTAACAGTAAGAGTCAGCAATAAATAACAGTAAGAGACAGCAATAAGTAACAGTATGAGTCAGCAATATGTAACAGTAAGAGTCAGCAATAAGTAACAGTAAGAGTCAGCAATAAGTAACAGTAATAGTCAGCAATAAGTAACAGTAGGAGTCAGCAACATGTAACAGTAAGAGACAGCAATAAGTAACAGTAAGAGACAGCAATAAGTAACAGTAAGAGTCAGCAATAAGTAACAGTAAGAGTCAGCAATAAGTAACAGTAAGAGTCAGCAATAAGTAACAGTAAGAGTCAGCAATAAGTAACAGTAAGAGTCAGCAACATGTAACAGTAAGAGACAGCAATAAGTAACAGTAAGACAACAACAACTAACAGTAAGAGACAGCAATAAGTAACAGTAAGAGACAGCAATAAGTAACAGTAAGAGTCAGCAATAAGTAACAGTAAGAGTCAGCAATAAGTAACAGTAAGAGTCAGAAATAAGTAACAGTAAGAGTCAGCAATAAGTAACAGTAAGAGAAGTAACAGTAAGACAACAACAACTAACAGTAAGAGACAGCAATAAGTAACAGTAAGAGTCAGCAATAAGTAACAGTAAGAGTCAGCAATAAGTAACAGTAAGAGTCAGCAATAAGTAGCAGTAAGAGACAGCAATAAGTAACAGTAAGAGACAGCAATAAGTAACAGTAAGAGTCAGCAATAAGTAACAGTAAGAGACAGCAATAAGTAACAGTAAGAGACAGCAATAAGTAACAGTAAGAGTCAGCAATAAGTAACAGTAAGAGACATCAATAAGTAACAGTAAGAGTCAGCAATAAGTAACAGTAAGAGTCAGCAATAAGTAACAGTATGAGACAGCAATAAGTAACAGTAAGAGTCAGCAATAAGTAACAGTAAGAGTCAGCAATAAGTAACAGTAAGAGTCAGCAATAAGTAACAGTAAGAGTCAGCAATAAGTAACAGTAAGAGACAGCAATAAGTAACAGTAAGAGTCAGCAATAAGTAACAGTAAGAGTCAGCAATAAGTAACAGTAAGAGAAGTAACAGTAAGACAACAACAAACAGTAAGAGACAGCAATAAGTAACAGTAAGAGTCAGCAATAAGTAACAGTAAGAGTCAGTAATAAGTAACAGTAAGAGTCAGCAATAAGTAGCAGTAAGAGACAGCAATAAGTAACAGTAAGAGACAGCAATAAGTAACAGTAAGAGTCAGCAATAAGTAACAGTAAGAGTCAGCAATAAGTAACAGTAAGAGTCAGCAATAAGTAACAGTAAGAGTCAGCAATAAGTAACAGTAAGAGACAGCAATAAGTAACAGTAAGAGTCAGCAATAAGTAACAGTAAGAGTCAGCAATAAGTAACAGTAAGAGTCAGCAATAAGTAACAGTAAGAGTCAGCAATAAGTAACAGTAAGAGTCAGCAATAAGTAACAATAAGAGACAGCAATAAGTAACAGTAAGAGTCAGCAATAAGTAACAGTAAGAGTCAGCAATAAGTAACAGTAAGAGTCAGCAATAAGTAACAGTATGAGTCAGCAATAAGTAACAGTAAGAGTCAGCAATAAGTAACAGTAAGAGTCAGCAATAAGTAACAGTAAGAGATGTAGCAGTAAGAGACAGCAATAAGTAACAGTAAGAGAAGTAACAGTAAGAGTCAGCAATAAGTAACAGTAAGACTCAGCAATAAGTAACAGTAAGAGTCAGCAATAAGTAACAGTAAGAGTCAGCAATAAGTAACAGTAAGAGTCAGCAATAAGTAACAGTAAGAGTCAGCAATACGTTAAAGTAAGAGTCAGCAATAAGTAACAGTAAGAGTCAGCAATAAGTAACAGTAAGAGTCAGCAATAAGTAACAGTAAGAGAAGTAACAGTAAGAGACAGCAATAAGTAACAGTAAGAGTCAGCAATAAGTAACAGTAAGACTCAGCAATAAATAACAGTAAGAGTCAGCAATAAGTAACAGTAAGAGTCAGCAATACGTTAAAATAAGAGTCAGCAATAAGTAACAGTAAGAGTCAGCAATAAGTAACAGTTAGAGTCAGCAATAAGTAACAGTAAGAGTCAGCAATAAGTATCAGTAATAAGTAACAGTAAGAGTCAGCAATAAGTATCAGTAATAAGTAACAGTAAGAGTCAGCAATAAGTAACAGTAAGAGTCAGCAATAAGTAACAGTAAGAGTCAGCAATAAGTAACAGTAAGATTCAGAAATAAGTAACAGTAAGAGTCAGCAATAAGTAACAGTAAGAGTCAGCAATAAGTAACAGTAAGAGTCAGCAATACGTTACAGTAAGAGTCAGCAATAAGTAACAGTAAGAGTCAGCAATAAGTAACAGTAAGAGTCAGCAATACGTTACAGTAAGAGTCAGCAATAAGTAACAGTAAGAGTCAGCAATAAGTAACAGTAAGAGTCAGCAATAAGTAACAGTAAGAGTCAGCAATACGTTACAGTAAGAGTCAGCAATAAGTAACAGTAAGGCAGACAACAGGTCACAACAGATGTGACCTGAGAGACGCACAACATCAACTCACAACAGTGTGTACAAACAGTAGGAAATAATCTTTAACAGTGTCAAACAGACCCGTTGTATGATCTCAGTTGTACTCATAATACACAAAATGCAGGATAATACACAAAATGCAGGATAATACACAAAATGCAGGATAATACACAAAATGCAGGATAATACACAAAATGCAGGATAATACACAAAATGCAGGATAATACACAAAATGCAGGATAATACACAAAATGCAGGATAATACACAAAATGCAGGATAATACACAAAATGCAGGATAATACACAAAATGCAGGATAATACACAAAATGCAGGATAATACACAAAATGCAGGATAATACACAAAATGCAGGATAATACACAAAATGCAGGATAATACACAAAATGCAGGATAATACACAAAATGCAGGATAATACACAAAATGCAGGATAATACACAAAATGCAGGATAATACACAAAATGCAGGATAATACACAAAATGCAGGATAATACACAAAATGCAGGATAATACACAAAAATGCAGGATAATACACAAAATGCAGGATAATACACAAAATGCAGGATAATACACAAAATGCAGGATAATACACAAAAATGCAGGATAATACACAAAAATGCAGGATAATACATGAAAATTGAATATTATATCTTATTGGTTAACTAATGGAGTTTGAAGTCTATCTACTACACGATGGTCATCTGTTCACTACCAGTCAAAAATACTTTAATACCTAAAACAGTGATTAATGTAAACTACCAGTGTATATATGCTGAGATATACAAGTGTATGAATACGTATATCCATTAATCAGTGTATATGCTACACTACATATGCTGTATATCCCTGTGTATATATACGGAGAAATACGCCTCTCAGTGTGTATACATAAAGATATACGCCTCTCAATGTATATACACTGAGAGATCTACACTTCTCAGTGTATATATACTGAGAGATCTACACTTCTCAGTGTATATATACTGAGAGATCTACACTTCTCAATGTATATACACTGAGAGATCTACACTTCTCAATGTATATATACTGAGAGATCTACACTTCTCAGTGTATATATACTGAGAGATCTACACTTCTCAATGTATATACACTGAGAGATCTACACTTCTCAGTGTATATATACTGAGAGATCTACACTTCTCAGTGTATATACACTGAGAGATACACTTCTCAGTGTATATACACTTGACATTGTAAATACACTGAATGAGGAAGAGGAGGATAAGATCTCATGGGGACTGACCTCTGTGTTCCTGACTGTCCCAGGAGGAGTCTTTTGTCCTCACTCAACGCAACGTTAACCATACCTTTGTGTCCTATACTCACTTTTACCAGTGTTATCACAGGCCTAGTGCAGATATGTTACGGCAGGAAAAACTGCTGACCTGGAGAATGTACAGAGAACTCTCACGGCACACATAAGTACGATACAGCACCTAAATTACTGGGAACAGTTGAAGTCCCTTGATTTGTATTCCCTGCAACGCAGGCGAGAAAGCTACATGATAATATACACTTGGAAAATCCTAGAGGGATTAGTACCAAACCTGCGCACGAAAATCACTCCTTACGAAAGCAAAAGACTTGGCAGGAGATGCAACATTCCTCCAATGAAAAGCAGGGGCGCCACGAGTACACTGAGACAATACAATAAGTGTCAGAGGACCAAGACTGTTCAACTGCCTTCCAGCATTAACAACAGTAACAGTAACAGCCTGGTTGATCAGGCCCTGATCCAACACGAGGCCTGGTCGCAAACCGGGCTCCGGGGGCGTTCACCCCTGAAACGCCCTCCAGGTATTCTCCAAAGAGTAAAACGTTGTAGAGGTTTCATCTCTGGATGAAACCTCTACAACGTTTCACCTCTGCTTCAAGGCAGTGAAGACATTTTTCCGACCTCAGGTGTATAGAACAAAGGTTAGAAAAAACTTAGGTCCTGTTAAAACTAACTTTGGATAACTTACTAACAACCAGAACGAAATGTGCTCGATTTTTAATATTTAATAATTACAATAATTATTTCAGTAATTACTTTTAATAGTGGGTCTGAAGAAGATAAATTATGTAATATGACAGTCATTAGGGAGATGCTAATTAAACACAGTGATCAATTAAAACAAAATAAATCCCCGGGGCCTGATTAATTTTTTCAGGATTTTTTTAGGAGTGCAAAAATGAACTTTGTGAACTCCATAGAGCTGAACCTCCTCCAGGCTGAGGGACTGACCACCTCAAACCATTTCTCCAAGGTTTATGGACCGATTACATCTTTACCTCGTCACTACTCCTGCTGAAGACTGAGACACACAACATACGGGAGACTTTCTGGAGGAAACATTTAGCCAAACAGTGATTTCACCAGTCGAAAAACAAAGAAGAACGGAGTTTGAGGTAATCAGTCCCTAACCTTCGAACTGATGTGTTCAATTCATAAATCTTAAAACACTGATGGACCAAACTGAAGTCTACCATGCAGACGAAACGTTTAATCAATACAGTGGACCCCCGGTTAACGATATTTTTTCATTCCAGAAGTATGTTCAGGTGCCAGTACTGACCGAATTTGTTCCCATAAGGAATATTGTGAAGTAGATTAGTCCATTTCAGACCCCCAAACATACACGTACAAACGCACTTACATAAATACACTTACATAATTGGTCACATTGGGAGGTGATCGTTAAGCGGGGGTCCACTGTATACTTAACTGTCCCAAATGCGTCTCCAACTTGTGGGTAGTTTAAACCACTTTCAACACTACAGTTCGACACTTCACTAGTAAGGCCTTACACTATGCAGCTCATGACTCACGAAATCGTAATGATCGCGAGTTCAAGACCCGCCCGTGGTGTTTTTTTTTATGCAGCTGAGTTCCGGTCTCCACATTATAGAAAGAATATAAATTCGTTAGAAAACATTCAGAGAAGGAAAACAAAATTAATACACTTAATAAAAAAATCTACAGACGAAGAAATGAAGAAACGAGCAAGAATCTTGTGCAACATTTAGGTCACTTTATTCTGGCAACGTTTCGTAAAGATGCCACTGGTTAGCGAAATGTTTCGTAAAGATGCCGCTGGTTAGTGAAACGTTTCGTAAAGATGCCACTGGTTAGTGAAACGTTTCGTAAAGATGCCACTGGTTAGTGAAACGTTTCGTAAAGATGCCACTGGTTAGTGAAACGTTTCGTAAAGATGCCACTGGTTAGTGAAACGTTTCGTAAAGATGCCACTGGTTAGTGAAACGTTTCGTAAAGATGCCACTGGTTAGTGAAACGTTTCGTAAAGATGCCACTGGTTAGTGAAACGTTTCGTAAAGAGGCCACTGGTTAGTGAAACGTTTCGTAAAGAGGCCACTGGTTAGTGAAACTTTTCGTAAAGATGCCACTGGTTAGTGAAACGTTTCGTAAAGATGCCACTGGTTAGTGAAACGTTTCGTAAAGATGCCACTGGTTAGTGAAACGTTTCGTAAAGATGCCACTGGTTAGTGAAACGTTTCGTAAAGATGCCACTGGTTAGTGAAACGTTTCGTAAAGAGGCCACTGGTTAGTGAAACGTTTCGTAAAGAGGCCACGTCGTAAAAACGTTTCGTAAAGATGCCACTTGTTAGTGAAACGTTTCGTAAAGATGCCACTGGTTAGTGAAACGTTTCGTAAAGATGCCACTGGTTAGTGAAACGTTTCGTAAAGATGCCACTGGTTAGTGAAACGTTTCGTAAAGATGCCACTGGTTAGTGAAACGTTTCGTAAAGAGGCCACTGGTTAGTGAAACGTTTCGTAAAGAGGCCACTGGTTAGTGAAACGTTTCGTAAAGATGCCACTGGTTAGTGAAACTTTTCGTAAAGATGGCACTGGTTAGTGAAACGTTTCGTAAAGAGGCCACTGGTTAGTGAAATGTTTCGTAAAGAGGCCACTGGTTAGTGAAACGTTTCGTAAAGATGCCACTGGTTAGTGAAACGTTTCGTAAAGTGTCTCATTTGTCAACTTGTCGGTTATCTAAAACAAGTATTTCTGTATGAAGAATAAGATCCAGGCTGAGGGACTGACCACCTCAAAACTACGTCAAGTGTGATGGACTGATTCCATCATCTTCACATCTCTACTGCTTCTGCTGCCTCTGTACTCGACTGAAGACGCCTACTGTGTAGGCGAAACGTTTCGGAATAAAGACACCCAACTGCTGCACATGTCATGTCAAAATCCGGTAACATTCTCTTGCAAGACGAAGACATGACTGAAGTGTATAAGTGGAAGATGTGCATAAATTAGGGACACATAAATAAGACCCCTAATACGTCCCTCCAAGAAAGAACTGGAAATAAGGGCTTCAAATTAGACCAATTTTGATTTAGAAAGTATATAGGAAAGTATTGGTTTGGAAATATAGTGGATGAGTGGAACAGTCTACCTAGATGAGTGGAACAGTCTACCTAGTAGATGAGTGGAACAGTCTACCTAGTAGATGAGTGGAACAGTCTACCTAGTAGATGAGTGGAACAGTCTACCTAGTAGATGAGTGGAACAGTCTACCTAGATGAGTGGAACAGTCTACCTAGATGAGTTGAACAGTCTACCTAGATGAGTGGAACAGTCTACCTAGTAGATGAGTGGAACAGTCTACCTAGATGAGTGGAACAGTCTACCTAGTAGATGAGTGGAACAGTCTACCTAGTAGATGAGTGGAACAGTCTACCTAGATGAGTGGAACAGTCTACCTAGTAGATGAGTGGAACAGTCTACCTAGATGAGTGGAACAGTCTACCTAGTAGATGAGTGGAACAGTCTACCTAGTAGATGAGTGGAACAGTCTACCTAGTAGATGAGTGGAACAGTCTACCTAGATGAGTGGAACAGTCTACCTAGTAGATGAGTGGAACAGTCTACCTAGTAGATGAGTGGAACAGTCTACCTAGTAGATGAGTAGAACAGTCTACCTAGTAGATGAGTGGAAGTCTACCTAGTAGATGAGTGGAACAGTCTACCTAGTAGATGAGTGGAACAGTCTACCTAGTAGACGAGTGGAACAGTCTACCTAGATGAGTAGAACAGTCTACCTAGTAGATGAGTGGAAGTCTACCTAGTAGATGAGTGGAACAGTCTACCTAGTAGATGAGTGGAACAGTCTACCTAGATGAGTGGAACAGTCTACCTAGTAGATGAGTGGAACAGTCTACCTAGTAGATGAGTGGAACAGTCTACCTAGTAGATGAGTAGAACAGTCTACCTAGTAGATGAGTGGAAGTCTACCTAGTAGATGAGTGGAACAGTCTACCTAGATGAGTGGAACAGTCTACCTAGTAGATGAGTGGAACAGTCTACCTAGATGAGTGGAACAGTCTACCTAGTAGATGAGTGGAACAGTCTACCTAGATGAGTGGAACAGTCTACCTAGTAGATGAGTGGAACAGTCTACCTAGTAGATGAGTAGAACAGTCTACCTAGTAGATGAGTGGAAGTCTACCTAGTAGATGAGTGGAAGTCTACCTAGTAGACGAGTGGAACAGTGTACCTAGTAGTGTATGAGTGGTACAGTCTACCTAGTAGTGTATGAGTGGAACAGTCTACCTAGTAGTGTATGAGTGGAACAGTCTACCTAGTAGTGTATGAGTGGAACAGTCTACCTAGTAGTGTATGAGTGGAACAGTCTACCTAGTAGTGTATGAGTGGAACAGTCTACCTAGTAGTGTATGAGTGGAACAGTCTACCTAGTAGTGTATGAGTGGAACAGTGTACCTAGTAGTGTATAAGTGGAACAGTCTACCTAGTAGTGTATGAGTGGAACAGTGTACCTAGTAGTGTATGAGTGGAACAGTGTACCTAGTAGTGTATGAGTGGTACAGTCTACCTAGTAGTGTATGAGTGGAACAGTGTACCTAGTAGTGTATAAGTGGAACAGTCTACCTAGTAGTGTATGAGTGGAACAGTGTACCTAGTAGTGTATGAGTGGAACAGTGTACCTAGTAGTGTATGAGTGGAACAGTCTACCTAGTAGTGTATGAGTGGAACAGTCTACCTAGTAGTGTATGAGTGGAACAGTGTACCTAGTAGTGTATGAGTGGAACAGTGTACCTAGTAGTGTATGAGTGGTACAGTCTACCTAGTAGTGTATGAGTGGAACAGTCTACCTAGTAGTGTATGAGTGGAACAGTGTACCTAGTAGTGTATGAGTGGAACAGTGTACCTAGTAGTGTATGAGTGGAACAGTGTACCTAGTAGTGTATGAGTGGAACAGTGTACCTAGTAGTGTATGAGTGGAACAGTCTACCTAGTAGTGTATGAGTGGTACAGTCTACCTAGTAGTGTATGAGTGGAACAGTCTACCTAGTAGTGTATGAGTGGAACAGTCTACCTAGTAGTGTATGAGTGGTACAGTCTACCTAGTAGTGTATGAGTGGAACAGTCTACCTAGTAGTGTATGAGTGGAACAGTCTACCTAGTAGTGTATGAGTGGAACAGTCTACCTAGTAGTGTATGAGTGGTACAGTCTACCTAGTAGTGTATGAGTGGAACAGTCTACCTAGTAGTGTATGAGTGGTACAGTCTACCTAGTAGTGTATGAGTGGAACAGTCTACCTAGTAGTGTATGAGTGGAACAGTCTACCTAGTAGTGTATGAGTGGAACAGTGTACCTAGTAGTGTATGAGTGGAACAGTCTACCTAGTAGTGTATGAGTGGAACAGTCTACCTAGTAGTGTATGAGTGGAACAGTGTACCTAGTAGTGTATGAGTGGAACAGTGTACCTAGTAGTGTATGAGTGGTACAGTCTACCTAGTAGTGTATGAGTGGAACAGTCTACCTAGTAGTGTATGAGTGGAACAGTGTACCTAGTAGTGTATGAGTGGAACAGTGTACCTAGTAGTGTATGAGTGGAACAGTCTACCTAGTAGTGTATGAGTGGAACAGTGTACCTAGTAGTGTATGAGTGGAACAGTGTACCTAGTAGTGTATGAGTGGAACAGTGTACCTAGTAGTGTATGAGTGGAACAGTGTACCTAGTAGTGTATGAGTGGAACAGTGTACTTAGTAGTGTATGAGTGGAAAAGTGTACCTAGTAGTGTATGAGTGGAACACTCTACCTAGTAGTGTATGAGTGGAACAGTCTACCTAGTAGTGTATGAGTGGAACAGTCTACCTAGTAGTGTATGAGTGGAACAGTGTACCTAGTAGTGTATAAGTGGAACAGTCTACCTAGTAGTGTATGAGTGGAACAGTGTACCTAGTAGTGTATGAGTGGAACAGTCTACCTAGTAGTGTATGAGTGGAACAGTGTACCTAGTAGTGTATGAGTGGAACAGTCTACCTAGTAGTGTATGAGTGGAACAGTGTACCTAGTAGTGTATGAGTGGAACAGTGTACCTAGTAGTGTATGAGTGGAACAGTGTACCTAGTAGTGTATGAGTGGAACAGTCTACCTAGTAGTGTATGAGTGGAACAGTCTACCTAGTAGTGTATGAGTGGAACAGTCTACCTAGTAGTGTATGAGTGGAACAGTCTACCTAGTAGTGTATGAGTGGAACAGTCTACCTAGTAGTGTATGAGTGGAACAGTGTACCTAGTAGTGTATGAGTGGAACAGTCTACCTAGTAGTGTATGAGTGGAACAGTCTACCTAGTAGTGTATGAGTGGAACAGTGTACCTAGTAGTGTATGAGTGGAACAGTGTACCTAGTAGTGTATGAGTGGTACAGTCTACCTAGTAGTGTATGAGTGGAACAGTCTACCTAGTAGTGTATGAGTGGAACAGTGTACCTAGTAGTGTATGAGTGGAACAGTGTACCTAGTAGTGTATGAGTGGAACAGTCTACCTAGTAGTGTATGAGTGGAACAGTGTACCTAGTAGTGTATGAGTGGAACAGTGTACCTAGTAGTGTATGAGTGGAACAGTGTACCTAGTAGTGTATGAGTGGAACAGTGTACCTAGTAGTGTATGAGTGGAACAGTGTACTTAGTAGTGTATGAGTGGAAAAGTGTACCTAGTAGTGTATGAGTGGAACAGTCTACCTAGTAGTGTATGAGTGGAACAGTCTACCTAGTAGTGTATGAGTGGAACAGTCTACCTAGTAGTGTATGAGTGGAACAGTGTACCTAGTAGTGTATAAGTGGAACAGTCTACCTAGTAGTGTATGAGTGGAACAGTGTACCTAGTAGTGTATGAGTGGAACAGTCTACCTAGTAGTGTATGAGTGGAACAGTGTACCTAGTAGTGTATGAGTGGAACAGTCTACCTAGTAGTGTATGAGTGGAACAGTGTACCTAGTAGTGTATGAGTGGAACAGTGTACCTAGTAGTGTATGAGTGGAACAGTCTACCTAGTAGTGTATGAGTGGAACAGTCTACCTAGTAGTGTATGAGTGGAACAGTCTACCTAGTAGTGTATGAGTGGAACAGTCTACCTAGTAGTGTATGAGTGGAACAGTGTACCTAGTAGTGTATAAGTGGAACAGTCTACCTAGTAGTGTATGAGTGGAACAGTGTACCTAGTAGTGTATGAGTGGTACAGTGTACCTAGTAGTGTATGAGTGGAACAGTCTACCTAGTAGTGTATGAGTGGAACAGTGTACCTAGTAGTGTATGAGTGGAACAGTCTACCTAGTAGTGTATGAGTGGAACAGTGTACCTAGTAGTGTATGAGTGGAACAGTGTACCTAGTAGTGTATGAGTGGAACAGTGTACCTAGTAGTGTATGAGTGGAACAGTGTACCTAGTAGTGTATGAGTGGAACAGTCTACCTAGTAGTGTATGAGTGGAACAGTCTACCTAGTAGTGTATGAGTGGAACAGTCTACCTAGTAGTGTATGAGTGGAACAGTCTACCTAGTAGTGTATGAGTGGAACAGTCTACCTAGTAGTGTATGAGTGGAACAGTCTACCTAGTAGTGTATGAGTGGAACAGTCTACCTAGTAGTGTATGAGTGGTACAGTCTACCTGGGGGGATCAATGAAGCTAAAATCATGCGTTGCTTCAAGTAACATAAATACACGAGTGAGAGGCAGTGGATTTGTGTTACTTGAATTTAAGTAATAGTGTTACCAGAGTTTTCTCTTTGTTTAACATTGATGATGGGTTGGGCAAGTATTTTTCTTGGTGTGTTTGGTTTTAAGAAGGACATACCTATTATGAACCAGTAGGTCTGCTGCAGTGCTCCTCCATTCTTCGTATGTGTGCGTGCTCGATTGCTCACACACTGAGGCCAGTGGTTCGATCCCTGGTACGGCTGGAAACATTACGGGATGTTTCCTTAGAACACCTGCTGTCCATGTTCACCTAGCAGTAAGCAGGTACCTTGGTGTTAGTGGACTGGTGTGGGTCGCATCCCGGGGGACAAAACTGACCTAATTTGCCCGAAATACTCTGCATAACAAGCGGCTTTGTAAATAGTACTATGTCACTGATGTCAGCTATGGTCTGTATAAGTTTTATCATATACTTTGGGTAGAGGTCGTTTTGATAAGGACCTGCCTTGTATGGGCCAGTAGGCCTTCTGCAGTGTTCCTCCATTCTTATGTTCTTATGTAAATAAAGTTTATTATTACTACTACAACTACTACTACTACTACTACTACTACTACTACTACTACTACTACTACAACTACTACAACTACTACTACTACAACTACTACTACTACTACTACTACTACTACAACTACTACAACTACTACTACTACAACTACTACTACTACTACTACTACAACTACTACTACTACAACTACTACTACTACAACTACTACAACTACTACAACTACTACTACTACAACTACTACTACTACTACTATGCGTGTATGTGTTTGTTCCCCTCTGATCCGAGGATCGAACCTGGGATCTTTCAGGTGTGAACCGAGGCTTCTTCTCCCCTCCCCCACTGGACAACGTAACGTGATACATGGGAGGGGGGAGTGGAGGGGAAGGGTGGATACATACAAGGAGGGAGAGAGAGAGAGATACAAGAAGAGTCACGTGTCGCAAACATAATGTGAGAGAAGAGGGAGAGAACACAATGACTCTAAAGCAGTAGAGCCCCAGGCAGAGCCCAGGCTCTCTCAATAATGGGAGAGAGAGAGAGAGAGAGAGAGAGAGAGAGAGAGAGAGAGAGAGAGAGAGAGAGAGAGAGAGAGAGAGAGAGAGAGAGAGAGAGAAGAGATCTTAGCTTGTAAATATAGAAATTCTTAACCTAAATTTGAAAAAAAAACATTGAGTAAATAAAAAAGATAGATAAATATACAACCAAATAGACAGATATATAAATAAACAGATAGATATATTGATAAACAGATGGATAAATAGAGAATTACGAACACAGATATAGTTAGTGGCCAAGATGAAGAGAATATAAGTATGTAAGAACCTTGTGGGAAGTGGGGATAGTGGCAGAGTTGACTGATGTGAAGAAGGTTGAGTGGAAGGGATAGTACCAGGGCTTAACCCAGTAGGTAATGTTAGTGGCCTGCACACCTGGTTGTAGCATGTTATGAGTGGAAGGGATAGTACCAGGGCTTAACCCAGTAGGTAATGTTAGTGGCCTGCACACCTGGTTGTAGCATGTTATGAATGGAAGTGATAGTACCAGGGCTTAACCCAGTAGGTAATGTTAGTGGCCTGCACACCTGGTTGTAGCATGTTATGAATGGAAGGGATAGTACCAGGGCTTAACCCAGTAGGTAATGTTAGTGGCCTGCACACCTGGTTGTAGCATGTTATGAATGGAAGTGATAGTACCAGGGCTTAACCCAGTAGGTAATGTTAGTGGCCTGCACACCTGGTTGTAGCATGTTATGAATGGAAGTGATAGTACCAGGGCTTAACCCAGTAGGTAATGTTAGTGGCCTGCACACCTGGTTGTAGCATGTTATGAGTGGAAGGGATAGTACCAGGGCTTAACCCAGTAGGTAATGTTAGTGGCCTGCACACCTGGTTGTAGCATGTTATGAGTGGAAGGGATAGTACCAGGGCTTAACCCAGTAGGTAATGTTAGTGGCCTGCACACCTTGTTGTAGCATGTTATGAATGGAAGGGATAGTACCAGGGCTTAACCCAGTAGGTAATGTTAGTGGCCTGCACACCTGGTTGTAGCATGTTATGAGTGGAAGGGATAGTACCAGGGCTTAACCCAGTAGGTAATGTTAGTGGCCTGCACACCTGGTTGTAGCATGTTATGAATGGAAGGGATAGTACCAGGGCTTAACCCAGTAGGTAATGTTAGTGGCCTGCACACCTGGTTGTAGCATGTTATGAATGGAAGGGATAGTACCAGGGCTTAACCCAGTAGGTAATGTTAGTGGCCTGCACACCTGGTTGTAGCATGTTATGAATGGAAGGGATAGTACCAGGGCTTAACCCAGTAGGTAATGTTAGTGGCCTGCACACCTGGTTGTAGCATGTTATGAATGGAAGGGATAGTACCAGGGCTTAACCCAGTAGGTAATGTTAGTGGCCTGCACACCTGGTTGTAGCATGTTATGAATGGAAGGGATAGTACCAGGGCTTAACCCAGTAGGTAATGTTAGTGGCCTGCACACCTGGTTGTAGCATGTTATGAATGGAAGGGATAGTACCAGGGCTTAACCCAGCAGGTAATGTTAGTGGCCTGCACACCTGGTTGTAGCATGTTATGAATGGAAGGGATAGTACCAGGGCTTAACCCAGCAGGTAATGTTAGTGGCCTGCACACCTGGTTGTAGCATGTTATGAATGGAAGGGATAGTACCAAGGCTTAACCCAGTAGGTAATGTTAGTGGCCTGCACACCTGGTTGTAGCATGTTATGAATGGAAGGGACAGTACCAGGGCTTAACCCAGCAGGTAATGTTAGTGGCCTGCACACCTGGTTGTAGCATGTTATGAATGGAAGTGATAGTACCAAGGCTTAACCCAGTAGGTAATGTTAGTGGCCTGCACACCTGGTTGTAGCATGTTATGAATGGAAGGGACAGTACCAGGGCTTAACCCAGTAGGTAATGTTAGTGGCCTGCACACCTGGTTGTAGCATGTTATGAGTGGAAGTGATAGTACCAGGGCTTAACCCAGTAGGTAAAGTTAGTGGCCTGCACACCTGGTTGTAGCATGTTATGAATGGAAGGGACAGTACCAGAGCTTAATACAGTAGGTAATGTTAGTGGCCTGCACACCTGGTTGTAGCATGTTATGAATGGAAGTGATAGTACCAGGGCTTAACCCAGTAGGTAAAGTTAGTGGCCTGCACACCTGGTTGTAGCATGTTATGAATGGAAGGGACAGTATCAGAGCTTAACACAGTAGGTAATGTTAGTGGCCTGCACACCTGGTTGTAGCATGTTATGAATGGAAGTGATAGTACCAGGGCTTAACCCAGTAGGTAAAGTTAGTGGCCTGCACACCTGGTTGTAGCATGTTATGAATGGAAGTGATAGTACCAGGGCTTAACCCAGTAGATAATGTTAGTGGCCTGCACACCTGGTTGTAGCACAATAACTACCGTAGGAACGAGGAAAAAGGCAGCAGAGTAACTACTTACACAGTGGGGGATACTATAATGAATCTAGCTGGTTCTAGAACCTCGTTCGTTATAGAGTTTGCTCGTTATAGGGGGTAATCCATTCAAGGCCCCAAAATACAACTAAATAAGAAACCATAAATATATAATTGCAAAAAAAGGCGCAAAATTGTGCATTTAAACTCTTGAAATAAAGAATATCATTAATACTTGCAATAAAAAACAATAAATTAGTACAAAAAATAATAGAGAAGAGATGGAAGAAGGAGTCGTTCTTCCTGGTCGTTCTTCCTGGTCGTTCTTCCTGGTCGTTCTTCCTGGTCGTTCTTCCTGGTCGTTCTTCCTGGTCATTCTTCCTGGTCGTTCTTCCTGGTCGTTCTTCCTGGTCGTTCTTCCTGGTCGTTCTTCCTGGTCCTCTTTGGTGACTCCTACCGGCAGTTCATTATGTAAATATTCGTTATATAAACTGTTCGTTATAGCAACAACCTACTGTATTTCCTTCATCAAACAGTAATCAGGTATGTACAATATTTGTTTTTCAACAAACCGGCTGTATCCCACCGAGGCAAGGTGACCTAAAAAGAAAAACGAAAGTTCCTCTTTGTAAACTTCGTAATGTGTACAGGAGAAGGGGTTACTAGCCCCTTGCTCCCGGGATTTTAGTCGCCTCTTATGACACGCCTGGCTTACGGAGGAAGAATTCTGCTGCACTTCCCCATGGAGATGTACCATATATACAGAAGATATGTACCATGAGGCAAATGGAAGTGAAAGACAAGGTGAGAACTGTAGCGAACAGCAGGGAAGGCAGAGCTGCCAAAGTTGCTTCACCAGTGTACCACATCGCTTCACAGCTTTAGTGGGCTTCCTTGTGATTGGCTGGTGAAATCACAGAATTGGTATAACGACGGGGCCATTGCTCGTTAAACCCTTAGCACCTGGTTTGCTGGTCGGGAGACATGACTGTTTGGGTGTGTGACATACACCGAATAAAATGTACTATACTCTTAGCGTGCCACAGAGTGAGAGAGTAGTGCGCTTAGATTGTAAATAAAGATAAGAATTCTTAACTTTATATATATATATATATATATATATATATATATATATATATATATATATATATATATATATATATATATATCAATAACAACACTACGACTAGCCAGGGGATCGAACCCATGTTGTTTTAGCCCGCCTCATGGTGAGTGAAAATTCCGACATTCTAATCCACGGGACCATACAATCCTACAAGAATCACGCACTCAGCAGAGCTAGGTGTTGTACAGTGATCGGAGGACATACGATGGTGTGGATGTCTCAGAACTAATTTCATTCTACTCCCTGTTTGGTGTACTAGCCTCAACAAATATACTGCTTGTTGAGGCTAGTACACCAAACAGGGAGTAGAATGAAATAAGCTCAGAGGCGGAGCGATACCATGCCCAGCCCTTCTAGGGTAGGGTAGGTGCCTGAGCCCGAGCCTTTAGCTCATAAGACTGTCATTCACATTTGCCCCCTTGGGGCGGGGATGGTAGACCAGAGAGGCCTAGCTTGTGGCTAGGCCTGGGGACAGTTGGTCCCAAAGATGAGGAGGTACTTGTGCCTCCTCCCATGGGAGACTTAGGTCTCAGACACTCCCTAAAGAGGGAGCCAAGGTCGGGCCACCACTTGGACAAGGCCCGGGCCGGGAGAATACCGGCGAATATTTAATAATAATAATAAGGTCAGAGGCACCCACACCACCGTATGTCCTCGGATCAAGGTAGCACATCTACTTCTTCTGGATGCTTGATTCTTGTAGGATTTGGCCGTCCTGTGGGTTAGAGCGTCATGTTGCTTTTTCTCACCATGAGGCGGGCCAAAACAACATGGGTTCGAATCCTTGGTTAACCGCAGTGTTGTTATTGATCAATATCACTTGTTCGTGGCTACAATAATATTTATATATATATATATATATATATATATATATATATATATATATATATATATATATATATATATATATATGAGAGAGAGAGAGAGAGAGAGAGAGAGAGAGAGAGAGAGAGCACTCATAACCATCTTCAACATTTCACTAAGAGGTCACCATTTCAGGACAATAATGGTTTATGTTGTCCAAGGCAGGCGTCTGAGAGGTGGAGGAGGAGGAGGAGGTGGAGGAAGGGGGGAGAAGGAAGAAGTGGAGGAGGAGGAGGTGGAGGAAGGGGGGAGAAGGAAGAAGTGGAGGAGGAGAGGAAAGAAGATAACAGCATCTTAGATGGAAGTGTGTGTGTGTGTGTAATATATATATATATATATATATATATATATATATATATATATATATATATATATATATATATATATATATATATATATAATATATATATATATATATATATATTTAATACATATAAGCTTAACAATTCGCAAACAGGCGAAATTATTTACAAACATTGTGTCTACGTCCACAGCAGGACTCGAACCTGCAAATCCTGTATCAGAGTCCACAGTACTTTACCATGAAGCCAGAACCCAGATCAGAGAGAGAGAGAGAGAGACAGAGAGAGAGAGAGAGATTTAACAAAATAACAGGGCAAAGATTTAAACCTTAGCGATAAGAATTGTGGTCCAGGGTAGACTTGTGATTACTGGATTAATTAAGGCATATGATTTATTTCTGAAAATTTCAACATTTCAAAAGCAATTTGATGTTTTTTTTCTTGACAAATTAAATTTAAGCTACAGTCTGTGTGTATAACGCAGTGTTATATAGGGGCTGGTGGAAAATGCTTTAATGTACATCCACAGCTTCATGAACAGGTAAGATAGTTGTAGATCCAGTCAGTCAAGGAAGAGAGAGAGAGAGGCTGGCCCCGGAGCTGAAGGTCAACACCCAACTATTCCCGCATAAAGTCAATAAAACATTTAAATTACTGGGAACGTCTTTAAGTCTTAAATATGTATTCACTGGAACAGAGGAGAGAGAAATACATAATAATATACACCTGGAAAGTACTCGAGGTCCTGGTCCCAAATCTGCACACTGCCATAACTACATACTGCAGCGAGAGAAATAGGAGGAAGTGCAAAATAAACCCAGTGAGGAGCAGGGGTGCGGTGGGCACAATAAGAGAACACTGTATCAACATCCGGGGTCCCAGACTTTTCAACATCTTACCAGAAGATATCAGAAACACTGCTGGAACAAGTGTAGAAGTCTTCAAGAAGAAACTGGACAAATATCTTTACCACATGCCAGGTCAACCAGACTATGATGGATATATGGACCAACGGGCCTCCAGCAGCGACAGCCTGGTTGACCAGGGAGGCACCAGACGGCCTCCGGGAGTACAAAAATTCTCAGACCTCATCAAAGATATATCGAAGAGTATAATAATAAAGTATACTGAGATATATATATATATATATATATATATATATATATATATATATATATATATATATATATATATATATATATATATATATATATATATATAGGGAGGTACCACCTCTAGAACTGTTATGGGGACCCTCATCCTCAGAGAAAAGAATAAACTTGCTTCAGGGAAAACTCAAGGTTCTCCCTGAAGCTGTTTGAGAATTTTCTCCTGCCACCCCCTATATTTCAAGTATGTTTTATTTAAAGACAAAATACATTGGCCAAACATTCACAAAAATACAACAGAAAGTAAAACAACATAGGTAACTCAGAGCTACATCTCGAATACTTCGTCCAGCTCCCCTGCGGTGGGCCGCGTGCCCAGAATGCTGCAGGCATTTCCTCTCTGGAGCGCAACACTGAGTCTCTGAAAGAGGAAGCTGGTCGCCCTGTGGTCCTTGGTTTCTATGATGAGCTTTTCACCCAGCTCTTTGAGGAACTTTAGAGCACACTTGCCCCATGCTCCAAGGGTCTCCGACCCTATTGGAATGAAGTTATAGCAAGGGGGAAGGTCTTCATATTTTCGGATCTTCTGGGTCTCCCTGTGGCTGGCAGCTCCACCCCCTTCCTCTACAGAGTATGGCAAGTAGGTGTCTACCAATGTGGCAGCACAGGTGTAGTCCCAAGCAATCTGCTTTCCATCCTTCCAGGGTAGCATAGTGGCTCCATCAGGACGCTTTTGACTTCCATCAGACCTCTGTACTTGGGGTTCCCGTTGAGCTGGGCAACGGGCTGTGGCGAGGCTTCCCTTTATTATGTCATTGATCTCCTCATGTCTGGCATACTTCCCTTCTGTTGTGTGGCACACGAGACCATGAAGTCCGAATTGATCAGCTGTCGCCCTGCCGCAAATACACCTATGTTCGGTGAGGATAGGGGCGGCTAGGCGAAGAGCAACACCAATCCGAATGGCCTGTGGGTCGAGACGGGTGCCCAGGGAGGAATTGGGAACAGCTAACAGGAAATCTCCTGAGTGTGGTGCCTTCACTGCCAGGAGACGAGCTTTGTTCTTTCCTGAAGCATTGGAAAGCATTGTGTTGGCGATTTTTTCCATGATCGGTTTGTCTCAGTGGGACTGTTTGTGCTGTTTGGGAGGAGCTGGTCTACTGGAGGAGTCTGTAAGGGTGTCCCACCGAATCGCTGCTTCAGTAAACCTGGGGTCTTGAGCTCCTACCACGTCTCTCAAGCGTTCGGGAACTATCTTCTTGACTAATGCACTGGAAGCCAAACACGAAGACAGAAAAGCAGGTAAAGCAACATGCGTTGCTTTGCGCACCCCTATACCTCCCAGTCGCACTGGGAGGGTTGCCTGATCCCATTGCTCATCCTCATATATATATATATATATATATATATATATATATATATATATATATATATATATATATATATATCGTGCCGAATATGTAAAACTGGTCAATTAGCAAGAACTCATTTAAAATTAAGTCCTTTCTAAAATTTTCTCTTATACTATTAAAGATATATTTTTTTCATTAATGTTAATGTAAAAATTTTTAATTTTGCACCAAAAGAATCTTAGAAAACTTACCTAACCTTATTATAACAAGAACAATTTATTTTAGCCTAACCCAACTAAATATATTTTAGATTTCTTTACAATAATTTAACAGTAAACAAACACAGTGAAATATATTTTTTTCGTTAGGTTCAGAATGATTTTGGCGAAATTATTGCATACACAAATTTTCACTTGTCCTATATGGCAAGATGAGCGTTGCTATTTAAGCCAAGATCACAAGTTCTGCCTATTCGGCACGACATATATATATATATATATATATATATATATATATATATATATATATATATATATATATATATATATATATATATATATATATATATATAAGAGGAAATCCCTTGACGTCAGTAAGGATAACATTTATCAGTGAAGGTTATCTCAGTAACATTCTTCGTCCGGTGTTAATCTCACCATCGCTATGAACCTCCGTTCTTATACAATAATTTTTTATATTGGTGTTAAAAGTAACTTTTTTTTATAGTTAGTGCCATTGCAAAATGGTAATTTCAGGGGTGCCTCTCAAAGAAGTCCCTAAATGGCTAGTTTAAAGGCTCTCACAGGCTCTTGGTTGCTCTTTGAGAGTCCTTAAGGAGAGTTATATGACTGGCACAACTGACTGGTAACCCAGGGCAAGCCTTCAGTCATATGACTGGCACAACTGACTGGTAACCCAGGGCAAGCCTTCAGTTATATGACTGGCACAACTGACTGGTAACCCAGGGCAAGCCTTCAGTCATATGACTGGCACAACTGACTGGTAACCCAGGGGAAGCCTTCAGTCATATGACTGGCACAACTGACTGGTAACCCAGGGCAAGCCTTCAGTCATATGACTGGCACAACTGACTGGTAACCCAAGGCAAGCCTTCAGTCATATGACTGGCACAACTGACTGGTAACCCAGGGCAAGCCTTCAGTCATATGACTGGCACAACTGACTGGTAACCCAAGGCAAGCCTTCAGTCATATGACTGGCACAACTGACTGGTAACCCAGGGCAAGCCTTCAGTCATATGACTGGCGCAACTGACTGGTAACCCAGGGCAAGCCTTCAGTCATATGACTGGGACAACTGACTGGTAACCCAGGGCAAGCCTTCAGTCATATGACTGGCACAACTGACTGGTAACCCAGGGCAAGCCTTCAGTTATATGACTGGCACAACTGACTGGTAACCCAGGGCAAGCCTTCAGTCATATGACTGGCACAACTGACTGGTAACCCAGGGGAAGCCTTCAGTCATATGACTGGCACAACTGACTGGTAACCCAGGGCAAGCCTTCAGTCATATGACTGGCACAACTGACTGGTAACCCAGGGCAAGCCTTCAGTCATATGACTGGCACAACTGACTGGTAACCAAGGGCAAGCCTTCAGTTATATGACTGGCACAACTGACTGGTAACCCAGGGCAAGCCTTCAGTTATATGACTGGCACAACTGACTGGTAACCCAGGGGAAGCCTTCAGTCATATGACTGGCACAACTGACTGGTAACCCAGGGCAAGCCTTCAGTCATATGACTGGCACAACTGACTGGTAACCCAGGGCAAGCCTTCAGTCATATGACTGGCACAACTGACTGGTAACCCAAGGCAAGCCTTCAGTCATATGACTGGCACAACTGACTAGTAACCCAAGGCAAGCCTTCAGTCATATGACTGGCACAACTGACTGGTAACCCAGGGCAAGCCTTCAGTCATATGACTGGCACAACTGACTGGTAACCCAAGGCAAGCCTTCAGTCATATGACTGGCACAACTGACTGGTAACCCAAGGCAAGCCTTCAGTCATATGACTGGCACAACTGACTGGTAACTCAGGGCAAGCCTTCAGTCATATGACTGGCACAACTGACTGGTAACCCAAGGCAAGCCTTCAGTCATATGACTGGCACAACTGACTGGTAACCCAGGGCAAGCCTTCAGTCATATGACTGGCACAACTGACTGGTAACCCAAGGCAAGCCTTCAGTCATATGACTGGCACAACTGACTGGTAACCCAAGGCAAGCCTTCAGTCATATGACTGGCACAACTGACTGGTAACCCAAGGCAAGCCTTCAGTCATATGATTGGCACAACTGACTGGTAACCCAAGGCAAGCCTTCAGTCATATGACTGGCACAACTGACTGGTAACCCAAGGCAAGCCTTCAGTCATATGACTGGCACAACTGACTGGTAACCCAAGGCAAGCCTTCAGTCATATGATTGGCACAACTGACTGGTAACCCAAGGCAAGCCTTCAGTCATATGACTGGCACAACTGACTGGTAACCCAAGGCAAGCCTTCAGTCATATGACTGGCACAACTGACTGGTAACCCAGGGCAAGCCTTCAGTCATATGACTGGCACAACTGACTGGTAACCCAAGGCAAGCCTTCAGTCATATGACTGGCACAACTGACTGGTAACCCAAGGCAAGCCTTCAGTCATATGACTGGCACAACTGACTGGTAACCCAAGGCAAGCCTTCAGTCATATGACTGGCACAACTGACTAGTAACCCAGGGCAAGCCTTCAGTCATATGACTGGCACAACTGACTAGTAACCCAGGGCAAGCCTTCAGTCATATGACTGGCACAACTGACTGGTAACCCAAGGCAAGCCTTCAGTCATATGACTGGCACAACTGACTGGTAACCCAAGGCAAGCCTTCAGTCATATAACTGGCACAACTGACTGGTAACCCAAGGCAAGCCTTCAGTCATATGACTGGCACAACTGACTGGTAACCCAAGGCAAGCCTTCAGTCATATGACTGGCACAACTGACTGGTAACCCAAGGCAAGCCTTCAGTCATATGATTGGCACAACTGACTGGTAACCCAAGGCAAGCCTTCAGTCATATGACTGGCACAACTGACTGGTAACCCAAGGCAAGCCTTCAGTCATATGATTGGCACAACTGACTGGTAACCCAAGGCAAGCCTTCAGTCATATGACTGGCACAACTGACTGGTAACCCAAGGCAAGCCTTCAGTCATATGATTGGCACAACTGACTGGTAACCCAAGGCAAGCCTTCAGTCATATGATTGGCACAACTGACTGGTAACCCAAGGCAAGCCTTCAGTCATATGACTGGCACAACTGACTGGTAACCCAAGGCAAGCCTTCAGTCACATGACTGGCACAACTGACTGGTAACCCAAGGCAAGCCTTCAGTCATATGATTGGCACAACTGACTGGTAATCCAGGGCAAGCCTTCAGTTATAAGTGGGTTGGTAACCCTACTTCGGTGAGAACTGGGCTGTGGGTTAATAAAGAAAGTCGAGAGAGAGAGAGAGAGAGAGAGAGAGAGAGAGAGAGTGAGTGAGTCATCATTATTTGTGCAAGTGTTCCACAGGGAAGTGTGTTTGGGTCATTGTTATGGAATGTCTACTTCAATGACCTTCATCTCATCCCAGAATCCCATGCATATGCAGACGACTGTACACTGACATTTACTTATCCAAGACAGGAAATGCCAGCTGCTCTGAGCTACATCAATCACAAACTTACAGCTATATCAGCCTGGGGTAAACGATGGCAGGTCACATTTGCTCCTGAGAAAACACAAATGATAATGGTCTCTAGGCACCATGATGGTAATGCTGGAACAACGGTGAGAATGCATGGGAGAGTGTTGGTACCCGGAGATGAGGTGGATATCCTGGGGATGAAATTTGACTCCAAACTGGCTATGAAGAACCACTTTGTAAATCTTGCAAACGAGGCTGCCAGGAAGCTTACAGCACTTACAAGTATCTCGCATGTGCTTGACAGTAAGGGTTGTAAGATTCTGTACGAGGCACAAGTACGCTCACACCTTGAGTATGCTCCACTTTCTTGGATTGCTTGCCGTCCATCTCATATACAACTTCTTAACATATCAGAGAACAGAACAGGACGAGACTAATCTCTCGCCTGGACTCAGCCTGGGCAGATCTGTCAGTCCAGTAGAGCCTTCAACACAGGAAAGATGTGGGTGGCCTTAATGCTATGTACAAGGGCAATATTGTCAAAATACCACACTTGGCTTCACTCAGAGGACAGCGAGAAGTGAGCATCTACACCACAAGACGGGCAGCAAGCAGCAACTTCACTCTGACTAACCTTCTCCAGAACATCACTTCATCTGAGATCATTTATTTCTGGGATGACTCGGGTCTGGAACATGTTCGTACAGCATAATGATGTGAAGGAAATAAAGTCAGATGGCTCCAACTTCAACCTGTTCCTTATCTGCATATCTCATAACAATAAAAAGGCTTTCATATGAGTTGATGTAACAACTCTTAGCTTGTAAATATATTTAGAAACCCTAAACCTAACCTTGTAAAACCCTCTGTAAAGAGAGAGAGAGAGAGAGAGAGAGAGAGAGAGAGAGAGAGAGAGAGAGAGAGAGAGAGAGAGAGAGAGAGAGAGAGAGAGAGCTCCCAGTAGACTGGCCAGTGCTTGCAGCTGCCCACCATGTGTACTGCCAACACAAATAATAAACCTCGCTTCTGTATATTAACTCAAATACTATATGTTCTTGGATAACTTTATGATATGTACACTGAGAGGTGTGTATATCTCTCAGTGTATGTACACTGAGAGGTGTGTATATCTCTCAGTGTATGTACACTGAGAGGTGTGTATATCTCTCAGTGTATGTACACTGAGAGGTGTGTATATCTCTCAGTGTATGTACACTGAGAGGTGTGTATATCTCTCAGTGTATGTACACTGAGAGGTGTGTATATCTCTCAGTGTATGTACACTGAGAGGTGTGTATATCTCTCAGTGTATGTACACTGAGAGGTGTGTATATCTCTCAGTGTATGTACACTGAGAGGTGTATCTCTCAGTGTATGTACACTGAGAGGTGTGTATATCTCTCAGTGTATGTACACTGAGAGGTGTATCTCTCAGTGTATGTACACTGAGAGGTGTGTATATCTCTCAGTGTATGTACACTGAGAGGTGTGTATATCTCTCAGTGTATGTACACTGAGAGGTGTGTATATCTCTCAGTGTATGTACACTGAGAGGTGTGTATATCTCTCAGTGTATGTACACTGAGAGGTGTGTATATCTCTCAGTGTATGTACACTGAGAGGTGTGTATATCTCTCAGTGTATGTACACTGAGAGGTGTGTATATCTCTCAGTGTATGTACACTGAGAGGTGTATCTCTCAGTGTATGTACACTGAGAGGTGTGTATATCTCTCAGTGTATGTACACTGAGAGGTGTATCTCTCAGTGTATGTACACTGAGAGGTGTGTATATCTCTCAGTGTATGTACACTGAGAGGTGTGTATATCTCTCAGTGTATGTACACTGAGAGGTGTATCTCTCAGTGTATGTACACTGAGAGGTGTGTATATCTCTCAGTGTATGTACACTGAGAGGTGTATCTCTCAGTGTATGTACACTGAGAGGTGTGTATATCTCTCAGTGTATGTACACTGAGAGGTGTATCTCTCAGTGTATGTACACTGAGAAGTGTATCTCTCAGTGTATGTACACTGAGAGGTGTGTATATCTCTCAGTGTATGTACACTGAGAGGTGTATCTCTCAGTGTATGTACACTGAGAAGTGTATCTCTCAGTGTATGTACACTGAGAGGTGTATCTCTCAGTGTATGTACACTGAGAAGTGTATCTCTCAGTGTATGTACACTGAGAAGTGTATCTCTCAGTGTATGTACACTGAGAGGTGTGTATATCTCTCAGTGTATGTACACTGAGAGGTGTGTATATCTCTCAGTGTATGTACACTGAGAGGTGTGTATATCTCTCAGTGTATGTACACTGAGAGGTGTGTATATCTCTCAGTGTATGTACACTGAGAGGTGTGTATATCTCTCAGTGTATGTACACTGAGAGGTGTATCTCTCAGTGTATGTACACTGAGAAGTGTATCTCTCAGTGTATGTACACTGAGAGGTGTGTATATCTCTCAGTGTATGTACACTGAGAGGTGTATCTCTCAGTGTATGTACACTGAGAAGTGTATCTCTCAGTGTATGTACACTGAGAGGTGTATCTCTCAGTGTATGTACACTGAGAAGTGTATCTCTCAGTGTATGTACACTGAGAAGTGTATCTCTCAGTGTATGTACACTGAGAGGTGTGTATATCTCTCAGTGTATGTACACTGAGAGGTGTGTATATCTCTCAGTGTATGTACACTGAGAGGTGTGTATATCTCTCAGTGTATGTACACTGAGAGGTGTGTATATCTCTCAGTGTATGTACACTGAGAGGTGTGTATATCTCTCAGTGTATGTACACTGAGAGGTGTGTATATCTCTCAGTGTATGTACACTGAGAAGTGTATCTCTCAGTGTATGTACACTGAGAGGTGTGTATATCTCTCAGTGTATGTACACTGAGAGGTGTATCTCTCAGTGTATGTACACTGAGAGGTGTGTATATCTCTCAGTGTATGTACACTGAGAAGTGTATCTCTCAGTGTATGTACACTGAGAGGTGTGTATATCTCTCAGTGTATGTACACTGAGAGGTGTGTATATCTCTCAGTGTATGTACACTGAGAGGTGTGTATATCTCTCAGTGTATGTACACTGAGAGGTGTGTATATCTCTCAGTGTATGTACACTGAGAGGTGTGTATATCTCTCAGTGTATGTACACTGAGAAGTGTATCTCTCAGTGTATGTACACTGAGAGGTGTGTATATCTCTCAGTGTATGTACACTGAGAGGTGTGTATATCTCTCAGTGTATGTACACTGAGAGGTGTGTATATCTCTCAGTGTATGTACACTGAGAGGTGTGTATATCTCTCAGTGTATGTACACTGAGAGGTGTGTATATCTCTCAGTGTATGTACACTGAGAAGTGTATCTCTCAGTGTATGTACACTGAGAGGTGTGTATATCTCTCAGTGTATGTACACTGAGAGGTGTGTATATCTCTCAGTGTATGTACACTGAGAAGTGTATCTCTCAGTGTATGTACACTGAGAGGTGTGTATATCTCTCAGTGTATGTACACTGAGAGGTGTATCTTTCAGTGTATGTACACTGAGAGGTGTGTATATCTCTCAGTGTATGTACACTGAGAGGTGTATCTTTCAGTGTATGTACACTGAGAGGTGTACAGGTGACCTACAGTCTTAATAACTCTCGTGTAGTAGACAGCCTTTAACCCCAACTAACCAACCTGCGCTAACAAGTACCTCACCACCCACAGATTCTATAAACAACCAGCTTGTTGCCACAGCAAACAACCAGCTTGCTCGTTGCCACAGCAAACAACCAGCTTGCTTGTTGCCACAGCAAACAACCAGCGTGTTTGTTGCCACAGCAAACAACCAGCTTGCTTATTGCCACAGCAAACAACCAGCTTGCTTGTTGCCACAGCAAACCAGCGTGCTTGTTGCCACAGCAAACAACCAGCTTGCTTGTTGCCACAGCAAACAACCAGCTTGCTTATTGCCACAGCAAACAACCAGCGTGCTTGTTCCCACAGCAAACAACCAGCTTGCTTGTTGCCACAGCAAACAACCAGCGTGTTTGTTGCCACAGCAATCAACCAGCGTGCTTGTTCCCACAGCAAACAACCAGCTTGCTTGTTGCCACAGCAAACAACCAGCTTGCTTGTTGCCACAGCAAACAACCAGCTTGCTTGTTGCCACAGCAAACAACCAGCTTGCTTATTGCCACAACAAACCAGCGTGCTTGTTCCCACAGCAAACAACCAGCTTGCTCGTTGCCACAGCAAACAACCAGCTTGCTTGTTGCCACAGCAAACAACCAGCTTGCTTGTTCCCACAGCAAACAACCAGCGTGCTTGTTGCCACAGCAAACAACCAGCTTACTTGTTGCCACAGCAAACAACCAGCTTGCTTATTGCGACAGCAAACAACCAGCGTGCTTGTTTCCACAGCAAACAACCAGCTTGCTTATTGCCACACCAAACAACCAGCTTGCTTGTTGCCACAGCAAACAACCAGCTTGCTTATTGCCACAGCAAACAACCAGCGTGCTTGTTCCCACAGCAAACAACCAGCTTGCTTGTTGCCACAGCAAACAACCAGCGTGCTTGTTGCCACAGCAAACAACCAGCTTGCTTGTTGCCACAGCAAACAACCAGCTTGATTATTGCCACAGCAAACAACCAGCTTGCTCGTTGCCACAGCAAACAACCAGCTTGCTTGTTACCACAGCAAACAACCAGCGTGCTTTCTGCCACAGCAAACAACCAGCTTGCTCGTTGCCACAGCAAACAACCAGCTTGCTTGTTGCCACAGCAAACAACCAGCTTGCTCGTTGCCACAGCAAACAACCAGCTTGCTCGTTGCCACAGCAAACAACCAGCTTGCTTGTTGCCACAGCAAACAACCAGCTTGCTTGTTACCACAGCAAACAACCAGCGTGCTTGTTGCCACAGCAAACAACCAGCTTGCTTGTTGCCACAGCAAACAACCAGCGTGCTTGTTCCAACAGCAAACAACCAGCTTGCTTGTTGCCACACCAAACAACCAGCTTGCTTGTTGCCACAGCAAACAACCAGCTTGCTTATTGCCACAGCAAACAACCAGCGTGCTTGTTCCCACAGCAAACAACCAGCTTGCTTGTTGCCACAGCAAACAACCAGCGTGCTTGTTGCCACAGCAAACAACCAGCTTGCTTGTTGCCACAGGAAACAACCAGCTTGCTTATTGCCACAGCAAACCAGCTTGCTCGTTGCCACAGCAAACAACCAGCTTGCTTTCTGCCACAGCAAACAACCAGCTTGCTCGTTGCCACAGCAAACCAGCTTGCTCGTTGCCACAGCAAACAACCAGCTTGCTTGTTGCCACAGCAAACAACCAGCTTGCTTGTTACCACAGCAAACAAGCAGCGTGCTTGTTGCCACAGCAAACAACCAGCTTGCTTGTTGCCACAGCAAACAACCAGCTTGCTTATTGCCACAGCAAACAACCAGCTTGCTCGTTGCCACAGCAAACAGCCAGCTTGCTTGTAACCACAGCAAACAACCAGCGTGCTTGTTGCCACAGCAAACAACCAGCTTGCTCGTTGCCACAGCAAACAACCAGCTTGCTTGTTGCCACAGCAAACAACCAGCTTGCTCGTTGCCACAGCAAACAACCAGCATGCTTGTTGCCACAGCAAACAACCAGCTTGCTTGTTACCACAGCAAACAACCAGCGTGCTTGTTGCCACAGCAAACAACCAGCTTGCTTGTTGCCACAGCAAACAACCAGCTTGCTTGTTGCCACAGCAAACAACCAGCTTGCTCGTTGCCAAAGCAAACAACCAGCTTGCTTGTAACCACAGCAAACAACCAGCGTGCTTGCTGCCACAGCAAACAACCAGCTTGCTCGTTGCCACAGCAAACAACCAGCTTGCTCGTTGCCACAGCAAACAACCAGCTTGCTTGTTGCCACAGCAAACAACCAGCTTGCTTGTTGCCACAGCAAACAACCAGCTTGCTCGTTGCCACAGCAAACAACCAGCTTGCTTGTTACCACAGCAAACAACCAGGGTGCTTGCTGCCATAGCAAACAACCAGCTTGCTCGTTGCCAGAGCAAACAACCAGCTTGCTTGTTGCCACAGCAAACAACCAGCTTGCTTGTTGCCACAGCAAACAACCAGCTTGCTTGTTGCCACAGCAAACAACCAGCTTGCTTGTTGCCACAGCAAACAACCTGCTTGCTTGTTGCCACACCAAACAACTAGCTTGCTTGTTGTCACAGCAAAAAACCAGCTTGCTTGTTGCCACACCAAACAACCAGCTTGCTTGTTGCCACAGCAAACAACCAGCTTGCTCGTTGCCACAGCAAACAACCAGCTTGCTTGTTACCACAGCAAACAACCAGCGTGCTTGCCGCCACAGCAAACCAGCTTGCTCGTTGCCAAAGCAAACAACCAGCTTGCTCGTTGCCACAGCAAACCAGCTTGCTTGTTGCCACAGCAAACAACCAGCGTGCTTGTTGCCACAGCAAACAACCAGCTTGCTTGTTGCCACACCAAACAACCAGCTTGCTTGTTGCCACACCAAACAACCAGCCTGCTTGTTGCCACAGCAAACAACCAAAGTGCTTGTTGCCACACCAAACAACCAGCTTGCTTGTTGCCGCACCAAACAACCAGCTTGCTTGTTGCCACAGCAAACAACCAGCTTGCTTGTTGCCACAGCAAACAACCAGCTTGCTTGTTGCCACAGCAAAAAACCAGCTTGCTTGTTGCCACAGCAAACAACCAGCTTGCTTGTTGCCACAGCAAACAACCAGCTTGCTTGTTGCCACAGTAAACAACCAGCTTGCTTGTTGCCACAGCAAACAACCAGCTTGCTTATTGCCACAGCAAACAACCAGCTTGCTTGTTGCCACAGCAAACAACCAGCTTGCTTGTTGCCACAGCAAACAACCAGCTTGCTTGTTGCCACAGCAAACAACCAGCTTGCTTGTTGCCACAGCAAACAACCAGCTTGCTTGTTGCCACAGCAAACAACCAGCGTGATTGTTCCCACAGCAAACAACCAGCTTGCTTGTTGCCACACCAAACAACCTGCTTGCTTGTTGCCACACCAAACAACTAGCTTGCTTGTTGCCACAGCAAAAAACCAGCTTGCTTGTTGCCACACCAAACAACCAGCTTGCTTGTTGCCACAGCAAACAACCAGCTTGCTCGTTGCCACAGCAAACAACCAGCTTGCTTGTTACCACAGCAAACAACCAGCTTGCTCGTTGCCACAGCAAACAACCAGCTTGCCCACAGCAAACAACCAGCTTGCTCGTTGCCACAGCAAACAACCAGCTTGCTTGTTGCCACAGCAAACAACCAGCTTGCTCGTTGCCACAACAAACCAGCTTGCTTGTTGCCACAGCAAACAACCAGCGTGCTTGTTGCCACAGCATACAACCAGCTTGCTTGTTGCCACACCAAACAACCAGCTTGCTTGTTGCCACACCAAACAACCAGCTTGCTTGTTGCCACAGCAAAAAACCAGCTTGCTTGTTGCCACACCAAACAACCAGCTTGCTTGTTGCCACAGCAAAAAACCAGCTTGCTTGTTGCCACAGCAAACAACCAGCTTGCTTATTGCCACAGCAAACAACCAGCTTGCTTGTTGCCACAGCAAACAACCAGCGTGCTTGTTGCCACAGCAAACAACCAGTGTGCTTGTTGCCACAGAAAACAACCAGCTTGCTTGTTGCCACAGCAAACAACCAGCTTGCTTGTTGCCACAGCAAACAACCAGCTTGCTTGTTGCCACAGCAAACAACCAGCTTACTTGTTGCCACAGCAAACAACCAGCTTGCTTGTTGCCACAGCAAACAACCAGCTTGCTTGTTGCCACAGCAAACAACCAGCTTGCTTGTTGCCACAGCAAACAACCAGCTTGCTTGTTGCCACAGCAAACAACCAGCTTGCTTGTTGCCACAGCAAACAACCAGCTTGCTTGTTGCCACAGCAAACAACCAGCTTGCTTGTTGCCACAGCAAACAACCAGCTTGCTTGTTGCCACAGCAAACAACCAGCTTTCTTGTTGCCACAGCAAACAACCAGCTTGCTCGTTGCCACAGCAAACAACCAGCTTGCTCGTTGCCACAGCAAACAACCAGCTTGCTCGTTGCCACAGCAAACAACCAGCTTGCTTGTTGCCACAGCAAACAACCAGCTTGCTTGTTGCCACAGCAAACAACCAGCGTGATTGTTCCCACAGCAAACAACCAGCTTGCTTGTTCCAACAGCAAACAACCAGCTTGCTTGTTGCCACAGCAAACAACCAGCTTGCTTGTTGCCACAGCAAACAACCAGCGTGCTTGTTGCCACAGCAAACAACCAGCTTGCTCGTTGCCACAGCAAACAACCAGCTTGCTCGTTGCCACAGCAAACAACCAGCTTGCTCGTTGCCACAGCAAACAACCAGCTTGCTCGTTGCCACAGCAAACAACCAGCTTGCTCGTTGCCACAGCAAACAACCAGCTTGCTTGTTGCCACAGCAAACAACCAGCTTGCTTGTTGCCACAGCAAACAACCAGCTTGCTTGTTGCCACAGCAAACAACCAGCGTGCTTGTTGCCACAGCAAACAACCAGCTTGCTTGTTGCCACACCAAACAACCAGCTTGCTTGTTGCCACACCAAACAACCAGCTTGCTTGTTGCCACAGCAAAAAACCAGCTTGCTTGTTGCCACACCAAACAACCAGCTTGCTTGTTGCCACAGCAAAAAACCAGCTTGCTTGTTGCCACAGCAAACAACCAGCTTGCTTATTGCCACAGCAAACAACCAGCTTGCTTGTTGCCACAGCAAACAACCAGCGTGCTTGTTGCCACAGCAAACAACCAGCTTGCTTGTTGCCACAGCAAACAACCAGCTTGCTTGTTGCCACAGCAAACAACCAGCTTGCTCGTTGCCACAGCAAACAACCAGCTTGCTTGTTGCCACAGCAAACAACCAGCTTGCTTGTTGCCACAGCAAACAACCAGCTTGCTTGTTGCCACAGCAAACAACCAGCTTGCTTGTTGCCACAGCAAACAACCAGCGTGCTTGTTGCCACAGCAAACAACCAGCTTGCTTGTTGCCACAGCAAACAACCAACTTGCTTGTTGCCACAGCAAACAAGCAGCTTGCTTGTTGCCACAGCAAACAACGCCTCCTCAGAGCTCCACGAAGTATTTTTCTTCTAATAACCAGACTAAACATAACTCTTCCATTAATAAGAAAAAAGAGAGCTTCCTGGAGCGTAAACAAACAAGTTGTTTGAAGCGACTTCCTGGGTGTAAACAACTGCCTGTCTGTTTACATGTGCTAGAGAAAGTTGCTGGGTCACCTGTTTACTGGGGAAAATAGGTATGTTCTGTGTCGTTAATTAGGAGCCTGTTATTTAAGAGGTTGATATAATTATTATTATTTTTATTGTTAATATTACTAATGATATTATATTATTACAGTTATAAATATTATTTCTGTTATTATTATTAATTATTATTTTGTATTTAGTTTTTAGTATTGCCAACTCTGTCACTGTTACCACAACTGTGACGCATCTGTCACTGTTACCACAACTGTGACGCATCTGTCATTGTTACCACAACTGTGACGCATCTGTCACTGTTACCACAACTGTGACGCATCTGTCACTGTTACCACAACTGTGACGCATCTGTCACTGTTACCACAACTGTGACGCATATGTCACTGTTACCACAACTGTGACGCATCTGTCACTGTTACCACAACTGTGACGCATCTGTCACTGTTACCACAACTGTGACGCATCTGTCACTGTTACCACAACTGTGATGCATCTGTAACTGTTACCACAACTGTGACGCATCTGTCACTGTTACCACAACTGTGACGCATCTGTCACTGTTACCACAACTGTGACGCATCTGTCACTGTTACCACAACTGTCACGCATCTGTCACTGTTACCACAACTGTGACGCATCTGTCACTGTTACCACAACTGTGACGCATCTGTCACTGTTACCACAACTGTGACGCATCTGTCACTGTTACCACAACTGTGACGCATCTGTCACTGTTACCACAACTGTGACGCATCTGTCACTGTTACCACAACTGTGACGCATCTGTCACTGTTACCACAACTGTGACGCATCTGTCACTGTTACCACAACTGTGACGCATCTGTCACTGTTACCACAACTGTGACGCATCTGTCACTGTTACCACAACTGTGACGCATCTGTCACTGTTACCACAACTGTGACGCATCTGTCACTGTTACCACAACTGTGACGCATCTGTCACTGTTACCACAACTGTGACGCATCTGTCACTGTTACCACAACTGTGACGCATCTGTCACTGTTACCACAACTGTGACGCATCTGTCACTGTTACCACAACTGTGACGCATCTGTCACTGTTACCACAACTGTGACGCATCTGTCACTGTTACCACAACTGTCACGCATCTGTCACTGTTACCACAACTGTGACGCATCTGTCACTGTTATCACAACTGTGACGCATCTGTCACTGTTACCACAACTGTGACGCATCTGTCACTGTTACCACAACTGTGACGCATCTGTCACTGTTATCACAACTGTGACGCATCTGTCACTGTTACCACAACTGTCACGCATCTGTCACTGTTACCACAACTGTCACGCATCTGTCACTGTTACCACAACTGTGACGCATCTGTCACTGTTACCACAACTGTGACGCATCTGTCACTGTTACCACAACTGTGACGCATCTGTCACTGTTATCACAACTGTGACGCATCTGTCACTGTTACCACAACTGTCACGCATCTGTCACTGTTACCACAACTGTCACGCATCTGTCACTGTTACCACAACTGTGACGCATCTGTCACTGTTACCACAACTGTGACGCATCTGTCACTGTTACCACAACTGTGACGCATCTGTCACTGTTACCACAACTGTGACGCATCTGTCACTGTTACCACAACTGTGACGCATCTGTCATTGTTACCACAACTGTGACGCATCTGTCACTGTTACCACAACTGTGACGCATCTGTCACTGTTACCACAACTGTGACGCATCTGTCATTGTTACCACAACTGTGACGCATCTGTCACTGTTACCACAACTGAGACGCATCTGTAACTGTTACCACAACTGTGACGCATCTGTCACTGTTACCACAACTGAGACGCATCTGTCACTGTTACCACAACTGTGACGAATCTGTCACTGTTACCACAACTGTGACGCATCTGTCACTGTTACCACAACTGTGACGAATCTGTCAGTTACCACAACTGTGACGAATCTGTCAGTTACCACAACTGTGACGCATCTGTCACTGTTACCACAACTGTGACGCATCTGTCACTGTTGCCACAACTGTGACGCCTCTGTCACTGTTACCACAACTGTGACGAATCTGTCAGTTACCACAACTGTGACGCATCTGTCACTGTTACCACAACTGTGACGCATCTGTCACTGTTGCCACAACTGTGACGCCTCTGTCACTGTTACCACAACTGAGACGCATCTGTCAATGTTACCACAACTGTGACGCATCTGTCACTGTTACCACAACTGTGACGCATGTCATCGTTGCCACATCTGACAAAAACTCTCAGAGTTCCATTATTACCAGAACAGGAGGTTCAAAAATCCATGTTTGTCTCTCATTGTGTTACCACAACGGCGAAAAACCTTTAAATGTTGAACAATGATACTCATTGTTCTCAATAATTATTATTATAATGTTTATTATTATTAATTATTATTATTATTATTATTATTATTATTATTATTATTATTAATTATTATTATTATTATTTTCACAGCCATCAAAATAATACTGTGACGCAGGATGACAAGTGTTGCCAGCACGTTTCGTACCGAGTGCTACAGGCTACATTTCGCCCTTTGGAGAGCGAAACACTGGTAATTTGATTCGCAATTAAACTGCAGATATTTCAGTTAGTCCTGGACCATCGTCAAAACATCGTGGTCATCTCCAGAATGGAGATGACCACGATGTTTCGACCAGTTAGAGACTATTTCAACGATGTTTCGGTACGTTATGAACCACTGCCACGATGCTTCGGTTCGTTGTGGATCATTGCCAAGATGTTTAGGTCCGTTATGGACTAAAACTACGATGTTTCGGTCCGTTATGGACAAATACTACGATGTTTTGGTCCATTACCAAGATGTTTCTGTCCGTTCTGGAGAATTGTAAAGACATTTCGCTCCGTTATGGACAATTAGGAAGATGTTTCGGTCTATTATGGACCACTATTTTGATGTTTCGGGCTGTTCTGAGTCATTATTTAGACGTTTCGCTCCACCTTTGGCAATAATTTACACGTTTCCCTCATTCCTGAACAATAATTTAAATGCTTCGATCATCTTTTTGGGTTGAAGGGGTGGAGTCACAGCTCCTGGTCCCGCCTCTTGACTGCTCGCCACTAGGTTCATTCTCTCCTTGAGCTTAATTATACTCGTGTATATATGTGGGTGTGTATGTACACCAGAAGGAAGAGAGTGGTGAAGGAAGACAGAATGGTGAAGGAAGACAGAGTGGTGAAGGAAGACAGAGTGGTGAAGGAAGACAGAATGGTGAAGGAAGACAGAGTGGTGAAGGAAGACAGAGTGGTGAAGGAAGACTGAGTGGTGAAGGAAGACAGAGTGGTGAAGGAAGACAGAGTGGTGAAGGAAGACAGAGTGGTGAAGGAAGACTGAGTGGTGAAGGAAGACAGAGTGGTGAAGGAAGACAGAGTGGTGAAGGAAGACAGAGTGGTGAAGGAAGACAGAATGGTGAAGGAAGACAGAGTGGTGAAGGAAGACAGAGTGGTGAAGGAAGACAGAATGGTGAAGGAAGACAGAGTGGTGAAGGAAGACAGAGTGGTGAAGGAAGACTGAGTGGTGAAGGAAGACAGAGTGGTGAAGGAAGACAGAGTGGTGAAGGAAGACAGAGTGGTGAAGGAAGACTGAGTGGTGAAGGAAGACAGAGTGGTGAAGGAAGACAGAGTGGTGAAGGAAGACAGAGTGGTGAAGGAAGACAGAATGGTGAAGGAAGACAGAGTGGTGAAGGAAGACAGAATGGTGAAGGAAGACAGAATGGTGAAGGAAGACAGAGTGGTGAAGGAAGACAGAGTGGTGAAGGAAGACAGAGTGGTGAAGGAAGGCAGAGTGGTGAAGGAAGACAGAATGGTGAAGGAAGACAGAATGGTGAAGAAAGACAGAATGGTGAAGGAAGGCAAAATGGTGAAGGAAGACAGAATGGTGAAGTAAGACAGAATGGTGAAGGAAGAGAGTGGTGAAGGAAGACAGAATGGTGAAGGAAGACAGAATGGTGAAGGAAGACAGAGTGGTGAAGGAAGACAGAATGGTGAAGGAAGGTAGAATGGTGAAGGAAGACAGAATGGTGAAGGAAGACAGAATGGTGAAGGAAGACAGAATGGTGAAGGAAGAGAGTGGTGAAGGAAGGCAGAATGGTGAAGGAAGGCAGAATGGTGAAGGAAGAGAGTGGTGAAGGAAGACAGAATGGTGAAGGAAGAGAGAATAGTGAAGGAAGACAGAATGGTGAAGGAAGGTAGAATGGTGAAGGAAGACAGAATGGTGAAGGAAGAGAGTGGTGAAGGAAGGCAGAATGGTGAAGGAAGGCAGAATGGTGAAGGAAGACAGAATGGTGAAGGAAGAGAGTGGTGAAGGAAGACAGAATGGTGAAGGAAGACAGAATGGTGAAGGAAGACAGAATGGTGAAGGAAGACAGAGTGGTGAAGGAAGACAGAATGGTGAAGGAAGACAGAGTGGTGAAGGAAGACAGAATAGTGAAGGAAGACAGAGTGGTGAAGGAAGGCAGAATGGTGAAGGAAGACAGAATGGTGAAGGAAGACAGAGTGGTGAAGGAAGACAGAATGGTGAAGGAAGACAGAATAGTGAAGGAAGACAGTGGTGAAGGAAGGCAGAATAGTGAAGGAAGACAGAGTGGTGAAGGAAGGCAGAATGGTGAAGGAAGACAGAGTGGTGAAGGAAGACAGAATGGTGAAGGAAGACAGAATGGTGAAGGAAGAGAGTGGTGAAGGAAGACAGAATGGTGAAGGAAGACAGAATGGTGAAGGAAGACAGAATGGTGAAGGAAGAGAGTGGTGAAGGAAGACAGAATGGTGAAGGAAGAGAGTGGTGAAGGAAGACAGAATGGTAAAGGAAGAGAGTGGTGAAGGAAGGCAGAATGGTGAAGGAAGACAGAATGGTGAAGGAAGACAGAATGGTGAAGGAAGAGAGTGGTGAAGGAAGACAGAATGGTGAAGGAAGACAGAATAGTGAAGGAAGACAGAGTGGTGAAGGAAGACAGAATGGTGAAGGAAGACAGAATGGTGAAGGAAGAGAGTGGTGAAGGAAGACAGAATGGTGAAGGAAGACAGAATGGTGAAGGAAGAGAGTGGTGAAGGAAGACAGAATGGTGAAGGAAGACAGAATAGTGAAGGAAGACAGAGTGGTGAAGGAAGACAGAATAGTGAAGGAAGACAGAGTGGTGAAGGAAGGCAGAATGGTGAAGGAAGACAGAATGGTGAAGGAAGAGAGTGGTGAAGGAAGACAGAATGGTGAAGGAAGAGAGTGGTGAAGGAAGGCAGAATGGTGAAGGAAGACAGAGTGGTGAAGGAAGACAGAATGGTGAAGGAAGACAGAATGGTGAAGGAAGAGAGTGGTGAAGGAAGACAGAATGGTGAAGGAAGACAGAATGGTGAAGGAAGAGAGTGGTGAAGGAAGGCAGAATGGTGAAGGAAGACAGAATGGTGAAGGAAGGCAGAATGGTGAAGGAAGACAGAATGGTGAAGGAAGATAGTGGTGAAGGAAGGCAGAATGGTGAAGGAAGACAGAGTGGTGAAGGAAGAGAGTGATGAAGGAAGACAGAATGGTGAAGGAAGAGTGGTGAAGGAAGACAGAATAGTGAAGGAAGACAGAGTGGTGAAGGAAGGCAGAATGGTGAAGGAAGACAGAATGGTGAAGGAAGACAGAATGGTGAAGGAAGACAGAATGGTGAAGGAAGGCAGAATGGTGAAGGAAGACAGAATGGTGAAGGAAGGCAGAATGGTGAAGGAAGACAGAATGGTGAAGGAAGACAGAATGGTGAAGGAAGACAGAATGGTGAAGGAAGACAGAGTGGTGAAGGAAGACAGAGTGGTGAAGGAAGACAGAATGGTGAAGGAAGACAGAGTGGTGAAGGAAGACAGAGTGGTGAAGGAAGACAGAGTGGTGAAGGAAGACAGAATAGTGAAGGAAGACAGAGTGGTGAAGGAAGACAGAGTGGTGAAGGAAGACAGAATGGTGAAGGAAGACAGAATGGTGAAGGAAGACAGAGTGGTGAAGGAAGACAGAATGGTGAAGGAAGACAGAATGGTGAAGGAAGACAGAGTGGTGAAGGAAGACAGAGTGGTGAAGGAAGACAGAATGGTGAAGAAAGACAGAATGGTGAAGGAAGGCAAAATGGTGAAGGAAGACAGAATGGTGAAGTAAGACAGAATGGTGAAGGAAGAGAGTGGTGAAGGAAGACAGAATGGTGAAGGAAGACAGAATGGTGAAGGAAGACAGAGTGGTGAAGGAAGACAGAATGGTGAAGGAAGGTAGAATGGTGAAGGAAGACAGAATGGTGAAGGAAGACAGAATGGTGAAGGAAGACAGAATGGTGAAGGAAGAGAGTGGTGAAGGAAGGCAGAATGGTGAAGGAAGGCAGAATGGTGAAGGAAGAGAGTGGTGAAGGAAGACAGAATGGTGAAGGAAGACAGAATAGTGAAGGAAGACAGAATGGTGAAGGAAGGTAGAATGGTGAAGGAAGACAGAATGGTGAAGGAAGAGAGTGGTGAAGGAAGGCAGAATGGTGAAGGAAGGCAGAATGGTGAAGGAAGACAGAATGGTGAAGGAAGAGAGTGGTGAAGGAAGACAGAATGGTGAAGGAAGACAGAATGGTGAAGGAAGACAGAATGGTGAAGGAAGACAGAGTGGTGAAGGAAGACAGAATGGTGAAGGAAGACAGAGTGGTGAAGGAAGACAGAATAGTGAAGGAAGACAGAGTGGTGAAGGAAGGCAGAATGGTGAAGGAAGACAGAATGGTGAAGGAAGACAGAGTGGTGAAGGAAGACAGAATGGTGAAGGAAGACAGAATAGTGAAGGAAGACAGAGTGGTGAAGGAAGGCAGAATGGTGAAGGAAGCCAGAATGGTGAAGGAAGACAGAATGGTGAAGGAAGACAGAATGGTGAAGGAAGGCAAAATGGTGAAGGAAGACAGAATGGTGAAGGAAGACAGAATGGTGAAGGAAGACAGAGTGGTGAAGGAAGGCAGAATGGTGAAGGAAGACAGAATGGTGAAGGAAGAGAGTGGTGAAGGAAGACAGAATGGTGAAGGAAGACAGAATGGTGAAGGAAGACA
>NC_091379.1:9104495-9109495 GCF_038502225.1 Cherax quadricarinatus
AATATGTGTATGTATGTGTATGTATATGTATGTATGTAATAATGTATGTATGTGTATGTGTAATAATAATAATAATATATAATATATGTATATATATAATAATATGTATATCTATGTATATGTATGTAATATGTATGTATATGTATTATGTATATGTATGTATGTAATGTGTAATATATATGTGTAATGTGTATGTGTAATGTAATGTATAATATGTATGTGTATGTAATGTATGTATATACTCACCTAGTACTCACCTAGTATAGTTACGAGTCAGTAACTCGTGTGTATGTGTGTGTATGTATAATAATATAATATATGTAATAATATGATAATAATAATGTATAATATAATAATAATAATAATAATATGTAATAATAATAATAATAATAATAATAATAATATAATAATAATAATGTAATAATAATATATGTATGTGTATAATATGTGTATAATAATGCTAATATGTATGTATATGTAATAATAATATGTAATATATATGTAATAATATGTAATAATAATAATATGTAATATGTATGTAATATATGTAATATGTAATATGTGTATGTATGTATGTAATAATATGTAATAATATGTAATATGTGTATAATATAATAATAATATATGTAATATATATGTATGTATGTATGTAATATGTATGTGTAATAATAATAATATGTATAATAATGTGTATATGTAATAATATATGTAATTATGTATAATAATAATGCTGTAATAATGTAATAATAATAATAATGTATGTATATGTGTGTGTTAATAATATGTATAATAATATAATATAATAATAATAATATGTATGTATGTAATAATATAATATGTATATATATAATATGTAATATGTATAATATGTATGTATGTATGTATAATCAATAATAATATGTAAATAATGTAATGTATGTCTATAATAATGTATCTAATGTATATGTATGTATGTGTATGTATGTATGTATGTGTGTGTGTGTGTGTGTGTGTGTGTGTGTGTGTGTGTGTGTGTGTGTGTGTGTGTGTGTGTGTGTGTAATCACCTAAGTTGTACTCACCTAATTGTGGTTGCAGGGTCAGAGACTTGTGTGTGTGTGTGTGTGTGTGTGTGTGTGTGTGTGTGTGTGTGTGTGTGTGTGTGTGTGTGTGTGTGTGAGTGTGGTGCACACGGTATATTAGGTCACTCACTGATTTAAGATCTCTGAAAGCAAGCAACTTCCTCTCAGTAAAGTGAATATTAAACAAGCGTGTTGTGTTTAATACATACACAAATACATACACACATACTCACATACTCACACACGCACACACAGCAGCTGTAACAACAGTGCAAGTGCACACACACACACACGCGAGCGCTCATGGAGCAGGAAGTGCACCTAATAGCGACCAGTGAAGAAGCTGTGCCAGGAACCGTGAATCGACCTCTGCAACCACATATAGGTGAGTACACACACACACACACACACACATTCCTATATTGGAGTATGCGGCACCAGGTGATGTAAGGAAATTAGAGAGAGTGCAAAGGTTTGCAACAAGACTAGTCCCGGAGTTAAGGAGCATGTCTTACGAGGAGAGGTTAAGGGAAATCAACCTGACGACACTGGAGAATAGGGAAGAGGGGACATGAAAGCGACATAGATTATACTGAGAGGAATTGACGCAGTGGATAGAGACAGGTTGTTCCAGAGATGTGGCACAGCATCAAGGGGTCACAATTGGAAGTTGAAAACTCAGATGGTTCACAGGGATGTTAGGAAGTATTTCTTCAGTCACAGAGTTGTCAGGAAGTGGAATAGTCTGGGAAGCGATGTGGTGGAGGCAGGATCCATTCGTAGCTTTAAGAAGAGGTATGATAAAGGTCATGGAGCAGGAAGAGTGACCTAGTAGCAGCCAGTGAAGAGGCGGGGCCAGGAGCTGTGACTCGACCCCTGCAACCACAACTAGGTGAGTACACACACAATCATGCTCATTAATCCTCTCACTTTATATCACTATTGTCTTCACTAATTTTCTGCTTCCTTCTTCACTCTATTTCTCTTTTCTTTTCCCTGTTTCTCACCATTGAAAAACTCTCCATGTTTCAGTTAATCCATGTTTCAGTTAACCCATGTTTCAGTTAACCCACGTTTTAGTTAACCCATGTTTCAATTAACCCACGTTTTAGTTAACCCATGTTTCAATTAACCCACTTTTCAGTTAACCCATGTTTCAGTTAACCCATGTTTCAGTTAACGCTATAATTCCTGGGTTCTGGGAATACGTTCAAGCATTAATTTCCTCCAATATACCATAAGAAATCACCCAAATACAGACCAACAACAACAAACAGCGCCTTGAAAGCAATTACAGTATTTCCCTTCTAAATATACAATATTCTGGTTGAGGTAGAAGGCTGTTCTTGTCTTGTAAGAAACTACCACATCCTGGGTGAGTGGTGGTTCGTGTAGCCTGGTTGTGTGCTCCCCTGCGGAGCAACCTGAGCAGTAGGTGCCTGCCTGGTCCCTAGTCTCCACTAAACTCACCTAATTACATCTGTAACAGCTGTTTTAAGGCTGACTCTTGACTCCGCCTGCCTCAGGTTGAGGTAAAACGTGTATCTATCAGTGTATATACACTGATGCACACTTCTAAGTGTATATACACCGTGAAACATACACCTCTCAGTATATACACTGTGCCATACACCTCTCAGTATACATACACTGTGCCATACACCTCTCAGTATACATACACCTCTCAGTATACATACTGCGACATACACCTCTCAGTATGCATACACTGTGACATACACCTCTCAGTATACATACTGTGACATACACCTCCTAGTATACATACTGTGACATATACCTCTCAGTATACATACTGCGACATACACCTCTTAGTATACATACACTGTGACATACACCTCTCAGTATACATACACTGTGGCATACACCTCTCAGTATACATACTGCGACATACACCTCTCAGTATATATACACTGTGACATACACCTCTCAGTATACATACACTGTGACATACACCTCTCAGTATACATACATACACTGTGATATACACCTCTCAGTATACATACACTGTGACACACATCTCAGTATACATACACTGACATACACCTCTCAGTATACATACACTGTGACATACACCTCTCAGTATACATACATACACTGTGATATACACCTCTCAGTATACATACACTGACATACACCTCTCAGTATACATTCACTGTGATATACACCTCTCAGTATACATACACCTCTCAATATACATTGTGATATACACCTCTCAGTATACATACACTGTGACATACACCTCTCAGTATACATACACTGTGATATACACCTCTCAGTATACATACACTGTGATATACACCTCTCAGTATACATACACTCAATATACATACACCTCTCAGTATACATACACCTCTCAATATACATTGTGATATACACCTCTCAGTATACATACACCTCTCAATATACATTGATATACACCTCTCAGTATACATACACCGTGACATACACCTCTCAGTATACATACACTGTGATATACACCTCTCAGTATACATATACCTCTCAATATACATTGTGATATACACCTCTCAGTATACATACACCGTGACATACACCTCTCAGTATACATACACTGTGACATACACCTCTCAGTATACATACACTGTGATATACACCTCTCAGTATACATACACCTCTCAATATACATTGTGATATACACCTCTCAGTATACATACACCGTGACATACACCTCTCAGTATACATACACCGTGACATATACCTCTCAATGTATGTCTCGTTGGATAACGTTATAAATCACCTTAATGACGTCACTCGTTGAGCGTCAACAAACTCGTTGTCAGGTGTCGCCAGAGGAAATTAATCTCGGTGTAGCGAGTTTAATGAGGACGTTAAGTGGTGGTTCAAGTGGTAGCGTCCTAGGCAAGTGGACCCTGACCTACACTAAAGTGTTCCTGGCCACTTTAGACGACACATAACGATGGTAATTATGCTACCAGAGACAGTTTTAATTGAAGAGGATACTAAGTGTAGGCTCGATCCTACGTTCCTGCCTAAGTGCAAGCTCGATCCTACGTTCCTGCCTAAGTGCAAGCTCGATCCTACGTTCCTGCGTAAGTGTAGGCTCGATCCTACGTTCCTTTGTAAGTGCAGACTCGATCCTACGTTCCTGCGTAAGTGTAGACTCGATTCTAAGTGTAGGCTCGTTGCTACCTAAGTGTAGGCTCGATCCTACGTAAGTGTAGGCTCGATCCTACGTAAGTGTAGGCTCGATCCTATGTTCCTACGTAAGTGTAGGCTCGACCCTACGTTCCTACGTATGTGTAGGCTCGATCCTACGATCCTGCGGTAAGTGTGGGCTCGACCCTACGTTCCTACATAAGTGAAGGTTCGATCCTACGCTCCTGCGTGAGCACCAGTATGTCAGCAGTGTCAGCAGCAGTGTCAGCACCAGTGTATCAACAGCAATGTCAGAAGCAGTGTCATCAGTGTCAGCAGCAGTGTCAACAGCAGTGTGTCAGCAACAATGTCAGCATTAGTGTCAACAGTGTCTCAGCATCAGTGTCAGCAGCAGTAGAAGCTGTGTCAGCATCAGTGTGTCAGCAGAAGTGGAAGCAGTGTCAGCAGTGTATGGTAATCACAGCGAGAGAGAGGGGTCATCTGGTTGGTTGTTATTTAAGCTGTGATTGGCTACGAGGGTGCTGTGGTAGGAAGTGTAATTGTCTTGTTTCACATTTACCTCAAGTCTAATTGGGTGGTTTTGACTCCCTCGCCAGACGTAATTGGCTGGACTGAAAGCTGATTGTTGATTGGTTAGTTTTGTGGTGGAGATTGTTGTATTACCGAGTAGCTGATGTGTAATCTCAACTGTGCTTGTTCTGACCGCGTGAAGTGGGTAGTTAAGATGATTAATGACAGGCAGGAATAACAGGAAAGGAATTGTAATGAATCAGAGAATACCTGACAG
>NC_091379.1:9114495-9119495 GCF_038502225.1 Cherax quadricarinatus
TTTGACAATAATATGAATATTTCCTTTGGTTTATATAAATTAGATCCATTTATAATTAATAGAATTTGGGAAGAATTTAATAATACACTGGACAAATAATCTTTAAAATTTCTTATTTCTTGGGTAGAAGAATTTAATAATACACTGGATAAATAATCTTTAAAATTTCTTATTTCTTGGGTAGAATAGTTCGTGGGGTGAGTTGTGCCAAGGACCTATCCAAGTTGGGTCGGCGCGCGTCAGGTGTTTAAACCGTTGTGGGATCTGATAGTGAGGTGCCGGCCAGACCCCTTATATAGCTTCCTTGGATGCAGATCTCTCAGCAGCTAAACCAAGTCAATGCCCAGGAATTTCCAACCCTAGAAGCCTCAACCAGGCGTCAAGGTCAAGAACCTCCTGCACCCCTACCTCAACGAAGAAACAGAAACAAGAGGAACAGGAGGCGTCAACAGGGTGCATCGGGTCAATGCGATCAGCAGGCTGCACTAAACGAGCCCCCACCGGCCATAGCACGACAACGCAGGCACTCCTTACCCGGCACAGGCGCTTTGCAGACTCAACTGGCACCTCACCAGCAGATCCCGGCTACTCAACCTGGTATACAGCAACAGACCACGGTGCATACAATAAAGAAATCCAACCCTCAGCAGTCCCTACAGACCACAGCAGCCCAGATAATATCCACTGTTTCGAACCCATCTCCAAAGCAGGCCCTCACCAGGGAGGATCTCGTAGCACTCATCAAGGTGTTCACGGATCTTATTTGCAACACAATCAACTCCACGGAACAACAGAGCGCATTCCGGCAGATGGTCAGTACTCTCCTGAGAGTGTGCTTTCTGACCGAAGAGGAGACAGTGGATGCCATGAATTTGCAGGTTCTCAGAGCGGGCAGGACTCAGTCTCCAGCTCAGGAAACAACAGCGATGGAATAACCTCGGTACCAAATCACACCCTCAAGGTCCTACAATGGAACATTCAGGGCTTGAGGGGCAAACAGCACCTCTTGCTGGAGGCAGTAATTCGGGATCGGGTTGACATCGTCTTGCTACAAGAAACTCTGACTGTCCCGACTATGTGCCCAAGACTACCCGGTTTTGCTGGGTATTTTCGGCACATGGACCCGGGCATTCACTGCAGAGGCACAGCTGTATTTGTATCCAATACAATACCTCACGAGGTTATAGCCAACCCTGTGGACTGTGGGGAGGATGTCGAGGTACAGGCCATCCTTGTGCACATACCTGGGGCGCCCATTACCATCTATAACATCTACAAGAACCCAAGACACACCCTCGACATTGCAGAGCTCCTCGCACTAGCACGCACTGAGTGTATTATTGTGGGTGGAGATTTCAACGCACATCACCCAATGCTGCACTCTCACTCAGCAACCAATGCTGCTGGCAGACACATAGCAATGCTCCTACACGATATTCCAGAGGTAAAGTTGCTAAACAATGGAGACCCCACACACCTGTTGGGTGGCTGCCTCGACCTTACCTTCGGGTCAAGACAACTCGCAGCAGGAGCCACATGGGAAACCCATCCTCACCTTGTCAGTGACCACTTTGCAGTGATCACCACCTTCAACATCAACAGGCCTCCCACAGTTGTGCTGCCTCCTAGATGGGACGTAAAGAGGGCCAACTGGAAGGTGTTCCAGGATTATCTTCATGACTGGTGGTCCACATACTCTATCTGAAGACTGGGATACGGCTGAACAGGAGCTAATCACTGTTCTCATCCAGGCAGCAGAGTGCGCAATTCCAAAGAAGTCTGCAGGACGCACTCACAAAAGAGACTGGTGGTTCTACAACGACGAGGTGCGGGAGCAGAACCACCGCATCAACTCTTTTAGGAAGCTATACAGGCGTAACCCTACGGCAGAGAACAGGAATACTCTGAGAGCCATTGTGCAGCATGCCCGCAGAGTCTCTCTCAGAGTAAAAACTGAGAAATGGCTGGAGTGGTGCTCAACATTCGGGCATCACACCACCTTATCTGAGATATGGGGCAAGCTCAACATAGCAACTGGCAAGAGCAAGCCGAGGCCACCAGCACACCCGGACCCATCCCAGGAAGCAGAGAAACTAGTGGAGCTTTTCACTTCCAGGGGAGCCTCCACTCAGCTCCCACAGGACATCCGGAATATACAGACGGATCTTCTGCCACAGCGCCAGCTAACGATACAAGCTGCATGTGAGTCGGAAGATGTGACTGATGTAGACCTCACGGACTTGGAACTCCGACGTGCCATTAAGAACACAGGTGACACTGCCCCGGGCATCGATGGTGTGACGTACTCCATGATTGCACGGGCTGGGCAGAGTGGATGGGAGGCCATACTAGACGTCATTAACAAGTCGTGGAGGGCCAGGACACTCCCAGCAGCTTGGAAGAAAGCTACAATCGTACCAATTCCAAAGCCCAAGGACCCAGGCAGTATGAGACCCATATCGCTGACCAGCTGCTTAGCCAAGACTGCTGAGAGGATGGTGTTAAACCGCCTCCTCTGGAAACTTGGACCCTCTCATCATCACATATTTGGCTTCACCAAAGGAGTGGGTACAGAAGAGTGCATAACCACTCTACTAAGCCAGATTGCTGACAGTAACAAAAAACCTAGTATTGTCGTCTACCTCGACCTTGAAAAGGCATTTGAGCTAGCCAGCCCCACAGCAATTCTGGCAATACTAGCTCGGAAGGGAATCAAAGGACGCGTCCTGGCCTGGATAGAGTCCTACCTTAGGGGCAGGCAGGCCTGTGTCAGCTTTCAGGGACACTACTCTTCCTTTAAATCCCTGGAAAACGGTACACCACAAGGAGGTGTGCTCAGTCCTACCCTGTTTAACATCCTTATGCAGGAACTTGTGAGCCTTCCCTTTCATAGTGGTACACAGCTCCTCAGCTATGCTGATGATCTTGCACTCTTAGTGAATGGGAAAGGCAATTTAGAACGACAGGCTCAGAGAGCTTTGGACCTAATTACGCAGTCTTGCAAGGAACTAGGCCTCAAGATCTCGGCCGAGAAATCTCTTGCAATGATGTTCAAGGGACCAGATCCTGTGAATAGATTACGTATTCAGGATATAGAACTTGAGTGGACAGGCTCCTACCTGTACTTGGGAATCTACATTGATAAAAAGCTGACCTTTCAGAAACAGGCCGAGTATGTCAGGTCACGTGCTCTACTCAGACTCAACGCCATGAGAGCCATGACGAGGCACCGTGCAGGGGCAAGCAAAGATGTACTTCGCTTGTACTATATACAAGCTATACGCTCGCTCATTGACTACGGTGCACCGGCTTTAGCTCATCTCTTCCCGCAGAGCAGGCAAAGAGTGGAGGTCGTACAAAATCAGGCGATAAGAACTATGCTTGGGGCCCCCATCTGGACCAACACAGTATGTCTCAGATCTGAGGCCCGGCTTCCTTCCTTGGCTGACAGAGTAAGATACATAAACGCCTGCAAAGTGGCCACGATTCTGCACAGGCAGCAAGGTACCCCACTAAGGAGACGGATATTGACAACCATGTCACAAGATCCCACACTCTTCACGGACTACTCCTGGATTCGTTCGTTTTGTGCTGCTGGGCGGAAGCTGCTGCCTATACAACTACTCCTTGAGAAGAGTTGTGACCTTCCTGTTGCTGGGTACCATCCACCACCTCCCTGGCGCCCAGATCCAGCCGATGTTTGCATCATGCAGCTACCCATCTCTAAGCGTCTCTGCAGTCAAGACACTCAGCAATCATGCTGAGACAAGCATGGCACTGACAGAGGGAGGCACATGTGCAGTGTATTTCACAGATGGTTCTGTCGACCCTGACAGGAAGAGAGCAGCAGCTGGACTGTACCACAATGGTCACACACAAGGCTGGCGACTCCCTGACCACTGCACGATCCTTCAAGCTGAGTTGGTGGCGATTCAGCAGGCATTGTCACATGCCCTACGACATCGACTCCGACCTGTTATACATGTTGATTCCACGTCTGCAATCAATGCCCTCTCCCATCCTCAACCACAGGACAATGTTCACCTCATCACATCGATCCTGAGCATAATGACAGCCTTAGAAGTTCAGGGTAACAGATCGACATTGAACTGGATCCCCAGCCATGCTGGCATCCGGGAAAATGAGGCGGCAGATGATGCAGCCAAGGCAGCAACAGACTATCCACATGTTGGGATTACTGTCCCAATCAGCCTACGACAGACCAAACTGGTGGCTGCCAGAGCCATGAAACTTATGGGGGAGGTCTTAGGTGATACCCCATCTCAACAGTGGCACCGAGCAGCGACTCAGGGAGAACCCCCTCCATATAATAGAAGCTGGTCCAGAGCGCAGTGTACCGCCATCCATCGGCTTCGTTTGGGCTTTCCCACAGCCAAGATGATGGTAGACAAGGCTGAGGAGGAGATGTGCCAGTACTGTCAGCACGTTGTCCAGCGGCCCCTAACACACTATCTTCTGGAGTGCGAAGTTACTGAGACGCTCCGCAGGCAACTAGGAGTGATATTCCCTCCCGAAGAGGACCCAGAGATGACTGCGGCCACACTAGTGTACCATGGAGTCAACGAACCAGACAAGCTGCTACCTGTGATAACGACATATCCTCCTCCTCGCTAGTGTCCACAGTTAGGAGTACATACGGTGTTGTCGCTTATGAGATGCACCAGTTGAACTGACCAGAAGAGTGCTTGAACAGCATATGTCGCATCATTGTAGAAACCTTTCTCCCTCGGGAGCCAGAGACGGGTCATCGCAAGATTGAGACCCGTGCCAGGACTACGGTCTTGGCGAACATTATACATACATACTTTACTTTCATAGTTCCTTGATAATGTGAGTAGTCACGAAAGCGCTTGGAATTTCTCTATTCTTTCAGAGTGGTTGTTTTGTATATATATATATATATATATATATATATATATATATATATATATATATATATATATATATATATATATATATATATATATATATATATATAA